>NC_060177.1:82256974-82264474 GCF_021184085.1 Oncorhynchus gorbuscha | reverse complement strand
CCGTAGCCTTATGAGGACAAGGAAGGAGCCAATGCACGTCCATGGAGAAGGGAAAGGAGGGAAGAATATGTCTGGGCTCCAGAGCCAGCGACATACAGCTGAGCACCGAGGAGAGAAATGATGCAGTCTCTGATCTGAGGCTCCCTGCCAGAGAGACAGAGGAGCAGTCTCTGATCTGAGCCTCCCTGCCAGAGAGACAGAGGAGCAGTCTCTGATCTGAGGCTCCCTGCCAGAGAGACAGAGGAGCAGTCTCTGATCTGAGCCTCCCTGCCAGAGAGACAGAGGAGCAGTCTCTGATCTGAGCCTCCCTGCCAGAGAGACAGGAGACACCTGAAACCCCACCTCTTTAAGGAATACCTAGGACAGGATAAGTAATCCCTCTCACCCCCCCCCTTTAAGATTTAGATGCACTATTGTAAAGTGACTGTTCCACTGGATGTCATAAGGTGAATGCACCAATTTGTAAGTCGCTCTGGATAAGAGCGTCTGCTAAATGACTTAAATGTAAAATGTAAATGTAAATCTGAGCCTCACTGCCAGAGAGACAGAGGAGCAGTCTCTGATCTGAGGCACCCTGCCAGAGAGACAGAGGAGCAGTCTCTGATCTGAGGCTCCCTGCCAGAGAGACAGAGGAGCAGTCTCTGATCTGAGGCACCCTGCCAGAGAGACAGAGGAGCAGTCTCTGATCTGAGGCTCCCTGCCAGAGAGACAGAGGAGCAGTCTCTGATCTGAGGCTCCCTGCCAGAGAGACAGAGGAGCAGTCCCTGGTCTGAGGCTCCCTGTCTACATGTGTGCCATTGAAGGTGTATTACAGTCCGAATGTTATGTGAACATAAGCCCAGTTAGTTGAATAATGTGATTCAAATAGCCTTGTAGTATCTGTTGCTATAAACTGTATTGGCGGAGAAGTATGTGCCTGAACACATAGTCCCGAGCAGTGTACACAGCCATTGCTCTCGGTTTAGAGAACATCGAAGAAAACACTACTTTATCATAAATATAATAATATATAGGAACGAGGCAGGGTCTTGACCATGATCCACAGTTGTACATGCACATCACAAGGTCTAATCTCTCCCATCTTGTATGAAGCAGTAAAATGACTTTGGCAGACAGATAATATTCTTTCCTTTGGATTCTTTCATTATAAATGAGAAACTGGCTTCATGTTCTCATGTCTTTCATCCCCATGTTACAATATTAACTGTGACAGAGATTAGTAGAAAATATGCCATTTTGCACAAATTACACCCTTACACCAATGCCATTCTCTCCTGAACAAATAGGAAACCTAACCAAGGCCCATCCACCAAACGTGTCAGACCATTACCTATAGCCAGGAATATGAAGGGAAAGTCTAGGAGAAAAAAGACTCAGCTAGTGTCTAATAAACATCAGAGCAATTTCAATATGCCAATGATATCATGGCTGGGCTGGCAGTGGAAAGAGCAGGGTCCAGATGCATGTGAGCAAGCATTCACACACACACACACACACACACACACACACACACACACACACACACACACACACACACACACACACACACACACACACACACACACACACACACACACACACACACACACACACACACACACACACACACACACACACACACACACACACACACACACCGCTCCACTACATCCAGGTCCAAGGCTGGTAATGCTCTCCACAGTGTGTCAGTTTCCCCACCAGCCTCTTCTGATTTACTAGCCCAACCGCTGACTGTGTCTGTCTGACTGCAGGGTTACCTTGGCCCACGATATATTTTACATGTTTCCCACAGAGGGAGAGGAAGACACAGACTCTGTCTGGCCCCAGGCCAGGGACAAGGCCATGGGGTAGAACTTCAAGAGGCACAGGGAGCAAGTGCCCACACAGCTGTTGAGATTACAGGGTACTGTACGTACAGTAGAACACAGTCAGTGAGGTTACATGGTACTGTAGAACACAGTCGGTGAGGTTACATGGTACTGTAGAACACAGTCAGTGAGGTTACATGGTACTGTAGAACACAGTCAGTGAGATTACAGGGTACTGTAGAACACAGTCAGTGAGGTTACAGGGTACTGTAGAACACAGTCAGTGAGGTTACAGGGTACTGTAGAACACAGTCAGTGAGGTGACATGGTACTGTAGAACACAGTCGGTGAGGTTACATGGTACTGTAGAACACAGTCAGTGAGGTTACATGGTACTGTAGAACACAGCCGGTGAGTTTACATGGTACTGTAGAACACAGTCGGTGAGGTTATAGGGTACTGTAGAACACAGTCGGTGAGATTACATGGTACTGTAGAACACAGTCGGTGAGGTTACAGGGTACTGTAGAACACAGTCGGTGAGATTACATGGTACTGTAGAACACAGTCGGTGAGATTACATGGTACTGTAGAACACAGTCAGTGAGATTACATGGTACTGTAGAACACAGTCGGTGAGATTACATGGTACTGTAGAACACAGTCAGTGAGGTTACAGGGTACTGTAGAACACAGTCAGTGAGGTTACAGGGTACTGTAGAACACAGTCAGTGAGGTTACAGGGTACTGTAGAACACAGTCAGTGAGGTTACAGGGTACTGTAGAACACAGTCAGTGAGGTTACAGGGTACTGTAGAACACAGTCAGTGAGGTTACAGGGTACTGTAGAACACAGTCAGTGAGATTACAGGGTTCTGTAGAACACAGTCAGTGAGATTACAGGGTACTATAGAACACAGTCAGTGAGATTACAGGGTACTGTAGAACACAGTCAGTGAGATTCAGGGTACTGTAGAACACAGTCAGTGAGATTACAGGGTACTGTAGAACACAGTCAGTGAGATTACAGGGTACTGTAGAACACAGTCAGTGACCACAAAATAGTGAGATGTCTATGAGTTGGCCTTAGTAACTAAACTAAACACATAACTTTCAGCTACATCCCAGCGGAATTCTGAGGTTTCTCATGCTGACAATAGTGAGTAAGCGATAAAATATTCCCCAGCTGGACACCCACCCCCCTACAGTACATTAGTTAGAGGGATGTAACAGTCACTAACCCCTACAGTACATTAGTTAGAGGGATGTAACAGTCACTAACCCCTACAGTACATTGGTTAGAGGGATGTAACAGTCACTTAACCTCTGTCCACACTTAGAGAGAAGCTGCAATTACCATCATTCAACTCTTTAATGGAAGAAAGAGACTCTATTTTCCCATAAACTATTTTTTCCATTACGCACATCATACCCTGTGCATCCCAAATGGCTCCCTATTCCCTATGTGGGTTCTGGTCAAAAGTAGTGCACTACATTGGGAATAGGGTGCCATTTAGTATGCACACACATGGACAGCTGAAAGAGACCCTCTATTTTACTGTAGTGAATGAAACAACCTTGACTGGAGCCTAAGCCAGATGGTCTTTCAGCGCCAGCCGGTCCTATGGCGTAGCTGTTGTTTCTACTCCAGGTTCAGACTTTACTGCTCTCATACAAATGTGTCCAAAACGTACTGCATGTTGATAAACAAAGCACATCGTCATTAGGGAGACGGTGTTCATTTTTAATTAGCACCAGTTCAGCTCTGGGTTTAAATAGTTTTTGTTTTCTTTCAAAAAGCATTTTGGAATAGCCCCAAAAGTGCAAACGCCGGCAATCTGGCACTCCAGGCAGAATCAATCAAACACTTAAACGTTGTTGAAAGAAAACGTATGATTTGAACCCAGGTCTGCACTGGTTGGTTGGAGACCTAAAGCACCCCTAGTTGTAAGATCTCTGGACTTACATTTCTGAATTGTACTCAGAGTTTCTGTTTTTCTTCTCTCTCTGGCAGTGGATCATGTGTGGAATAACCCAATGATACACTGCCTGCCAGCAGTAATTTAGGAGAGATAGTGTCTCCAAGTCTTTTCCCACCAGATTTTAATATTTTATTTTCTGGTAATGAAAAACATGTGTTTGCTGCAAGGCAGCATGGGGCACGGAGCAGATGTCCTTCCTCCCACCTGAGTGTGTGTAATAGTCTCCCATGGGACATGTGTGATTAAGCTGTGTTACATGCCCTGGGCAAGGCCAGGACTGAAGTAATCAAACACTGGCAGCCTGGTGAACTGACACGTGTGACTGACCGTCAAAGAAATGAGCAACCTAGAAAATGACTGAATAAGGATCCTCCTCCTCAGTTTGGACGTGTTGATTTGAGGCAGTGCACCAAAGCAGCTGAAGCCGTAACAAAATGTCAGTTACTAAACATAGTAGCTGCAGAATACTGTTGAGAACGGTTGTCAAAGGGAGGCAATGACATAACATTTTGAGCTGCATGGAGTGAAAGCGTGATTCCAACTGTGAAAGTTTCCCACCCCAAAAAAAGACTCTCCTCAATCGCCCTCCTTGTATTGGAAGCCATTAGTGATGATGTCACAACCCAGCTATTCCATTCCAATCCGCCTCCTCCAGAGTCCTGAAGAAGAGTCTGTCTGAACCACATTAAACGTACAGGACTACTACGCCTTCACTATGATAGGCTCTTCTCCAAATAAGAGAATAAGCATAATTTGAAAAAAAAGAATGCTCTTGGTTTCAGCCCTCCTAACCACTACTCTTTGAGATTCCTGCTGGACACAGCTCAAAAGAGATGTAGGAGTGGGCAGGCAGGGTGAAGCCTAGGATTTAGTGCCCTTCAATGTGGTCTATTGTACTCATTCAAAGAGTCTGATTCATAGAGTAATGTGAGCATGGCAGGATTAAGGGTCTCCTACCTTTCTACCAACTTGACCAGTCAGTCCAAGAGGTCCTGAAGCACCACGGTCTCCCTAGACAGATCAGAATTACAGATGTACATACAGTTACAAGTCAACTTCATACTCTTCATGTCCATGAAACACGTCTCTACTACATTACTTGCTACTTGCCAGCTAACACATTAGGTCATATCGGACAATATTGAAAATTGGGCTATTGCAAAATGTGTTTCCAATTTGTTGAGTAACTCTCAATGACAAAAGCTCAATGATATGATTCTCTGTTACAGCTAACTTATTATAATATTGAATTATTACATTATCCCGTGTTATTAGGTTAGCTGTTGTTACACTCTCCCTTTTTAAAGAACACTGAAAAACACAAGATACTCACTCTCTCTCCTTTTGGAGCTCTGCCCGGTGAAAGGCCAGGGTCTCCTTTCCGTCCCTGGAACAGAGTACACACACACACGCACACGCACACGCACGCGCGCACACACACACACACACACACACACACACACACACACACACACACACACACACACACACACACACACACACACACACACACACACACACACACACACACACACACACACACACACACACACACACACACACACACACACACACACACACACACACACACGGAGAGAAACAGAGACAGAGAGAGAGACAGAGAAATAAACTGTTTAGATTCCCCTGATTCTCCACTTATGGCATTAGTCTCCAAATACTGAACAGATGTACAGTCGTGGCCAAAGGTTTTGAGAATGACACAAATATTAATTTTCACAAAGTTTGCTGTCTCAGTTTGTATGATGGCAATTTGCATATACTACAGAATGTTATGAAGAGTGATCAAAGTCACTCTTTGCCATGCAAATGAACTGAATCCCCCAAAAACATTTCCACTGCATTTCAGCCCTATCAGAAAAGGACCAGCTGACATCATGTCAGTGATTCTCTCGTTAACACAGGTGTGAGTGTTGACGAGGACAAGGCTGGAGATCACTGTCATGCTGATTGAGTTTGAATAACAGACTGGAAGCTTCAAAAGGAGGGTGGTGCTTGGAATCATTGTTCTTCCTCTGTCAACCATGGTTACCTGCAAGGAAACACGTGCCGTCATCATTGCTTTGCACAAGAAGGGCTTCAAAGGCAAGGATATTGCTGCCAGTAAGATTGCACCTATATCAACCATTTATCAGATCATCAAGAACTTCAAGGAGAGAGGTTCAATTGTTGTGAAGAAGGCTTCAGGGAGCACAAGAAAGTCCAGCAAGCGCCAGGATCATTTCCTAAAGTTGATTCAGCTGCGGGATCGGGGCACCACCAGTACAGAGCTTGCTCAGGAATGGCAGCAGGCAGGTGTGAGTGCATCTGCACACACAGTGAGGCGAAGACTTTTGGAGGATGGCCTGGTGTCAAAAAGGGCAGCAAAGAAGCCACTTCTCTCCAGGAACAACATCAGGGACAGACTGATAATTCTGCAAAGGGAACAGGGATTGGACTGCTGACGACTGGAGTAAAGTCATTTTCTTTTCTCTCTTTCCGATTGTTTGGGGCATCCGGAAAAAAGCTTGTCTGGAGAAGACAAGGTGAGCACAACCATCAGTTCTGTGTCATGCCAACAGTAAAGCAACCTGAGATCATTCATGTGTGGGGTTGCATCTCAGCTAAGGGAGTGGGCTCACTCACAATTTTGCCTAAGAACACAGCCATGAATAAAGAATGGTACCAACACATTCTCAGAGAGCAACTTCTCCCAACCATCCAGGAACAGTTTGGTGATGAACAAGGCCTTTTCCAGCATGATGGAGCACCTTGCCATAAGGTGCTCGGGGAACAAAACATAGATATTTTGGGTTCCTGGCCAGGAAACTTCCCAGACCGTAAACCCATTGAGAATTTGTGGTTAATCCTCAAGAGGCGGGTGGACAAACAAAACCCCACAAATTCTGACCAACTCCAAGAATGTATTATGCAAGAATGGACTGCCATCAGTCAGGATGTGGCCCAGAAGTTAATTGACAGCATAACATTTGACAGCATAATATTTCTGTCACTCTCAAAACATTTGGCCACGACTGTAGATTTCTGAAATCTTGAAAGAATGTTCAGGACAGCGACTTGATTCCCCTAGATAGTATTTATTACTGTTGTGTTTTGAAGCAAACTGCTTCGTCAAAGCACAGATGTTGATATCTCCCATATACCTCAACTTAAAGAGCCAACTCAATGTTACAGTATATATGAGTTAAAGTAAAAAGTTATTCTCACATGCGCCGAATACAACAAGTATACTTTACCGTGAAATGCTTGTTTTACGAGCCCTTCCCAACAATACAGAGTTTAATTTATTAGATTTCCTTATAAAAATTGTAACACGAGGAATAAAACACACAAGGATGGAGCAAAATACAGGGAGTACCAGTACCAGATCAATGTGGAGCTATATACAGGGAGTACCAGATCAATGTGGAGCTATATACAGGGAGTACCAGATCAATGTGGAGCTATATACAGGGAGTACCAGTACCAGATCAATGCGGAGCTATATACAGGGAGTACCAGATCAATGTGGAGCTATATACAGGGAGTACCAGATCAATGTGGAGCTATATACAGGGAGTACCAGATCAATGTGGAGCTATATACAGGGAGTACCAGATCAATGTGGAGCTATATACAGGGAGTACCAGTACCAGATCAATGCGGAGCTATATACAGGGAGTACCAGTACCAGACGAATGTGGAGCTATATA
>NC_060177.1:82076174-82228974 GCF_021184085.1 Oncorhynchus gorbuscha | reverse complement strand
CATCTGTCCTGATGTCTAGTCACTTTACCCTGCCTACATGTACATATCTATCTTATTATCATCTGTCCTCAAACACCTTATTATCATCTGTCCTGATGTCTAGTCACTTTACCCTGCCTTCATGTACATATCTACCTCAAACACCTTATTATCATCTGTCCTGATGCCTAGTCACTTTACCCTGCCTACATGTACATATCTACCTCAAACACCTTATTATCATCTGTCCTGATGTCTAGTCACTTTACTTATTATCATCTGTCTACATGTACATATCTACCTCAAACACCTTATTATTATCTGTCCTGATCTGTCCTGATGTACATATCTAGTCAAACACCTTATTTCATCTGTCCCCTAGTCACTTTACCCTGCCTACATGTACATATCTACCTCAAACACCTTATTATCATCTGTCCTGATGCCTAGTCACTTTACCCTGCCTACATGTACATATCTACCTCAAACACCTTATTATCATCTGTCCTGATGCCTAGTCACTTTACCCTGTCTACATGTACATATCTACCTCAAACACCTTATTATCATCTGTCCTGATGTCTAGTCACTTTACCCTGCCTACATGTACATATCTACCTCACCTTTAACACATATCTTCAAACACCTTATTATCATCTGTCCTGATGCCTAGTCACTTTGCCTACAGTCACCTTATTATCATCTGTCCCCTGTCACTTTACCCTGCCTACATGTACATATCTACCTCAAACACCTTATTATCATCTGTCCTGATGTCTAGTCACTTTACCCTGCCTACATGTACATATCTACCTCAAACACCTTATTATCATCTGTCCTGATGCCTAGTCACTTTACCCTGCCTACATGTACATATCTACCTCAAACACCTTATTATCATCTGTCCTGATGCCTAGTCACTTTATCATGTACATATCTACCTCAAACACCTTATTATCATCTGTCCTGATGCCTAGTCACTTTACCCTGCCTAGTCACTTTACCCTGCCTACATGTACATATCTACCTCAAACACCTTATTATCATCTGTCCTGATGTCTAGTCACTTTACCCTGTCTACATGTACATATCTACCTCAAACACCTTATTATCATCTGTCCTGATGTCTAGTCACTTTACCCTGCCTACATGTACATATCTACCTCAAACACCTTATTATCATCTGTCCTGATGTCTAGTCACTTTACCCTGTCTACATGTACTATCTACCTGATATCTACCTCAAACACCTTATTATCATCTGTCCTGATGTCTAGTCACTTTACCCTGCCTACATGTACATATCTACCTCAAACACCTTATTACATCTTATGTCTATCATCTGTCCTGATATCTAGTCACTTATTATTACCCTGTCTACATGTACATATCTACCTCAAACACCTTATTATCATCTGTCCTGATGTCTAGTCACTTTACCCCCATGTACATATCTACCTCAAACACCTTATTATCATCTGTCCTGATGTCTAGTCACTTTATCATGTACATATCTACCTCAAACACCTTATTATCATCTGTCCTGATGCCTAGTCACTTTACCCTGCCTACATGTACATATCTACCTCAAACACCTTATTATCATCTGTCCTGATGTCTAGTCACTTTTTACCCTGCCTTCTTCATGTACATATCTACCTCAAACACCTTATTATCATCTGTCCTGATGCCTAGTCACTTTACCCTGTCTTCATGTACATATCTACCTCAAACACCTTATTATCATCTGTCCTGATGACTAGTCACTTTACCCTGCCTTCATGTACATAACTACCTCAAACACCTTATTATCATCTGTCCTGATGCCTAGTCACTTTACCCTTCCTTCATGTACATATCTACCTCAAACACCTTATTATCATCTGTCCTGATGCCTAGTCACTTTACCCTGTCTTCATGTACATATCTACCTCAAACACCTTATTATCATCTGTCCTGATGCCTAGTCACTTTACCCTGCCTTCATGTACATAACTACCTCAAACACCTTATTATCATCTGTCCTGATGCCTAGTCACTTTACCCTGTCTTCATGTACATATCTACCTCAAACACCTTATTATCATCTGTCCTGATCCCTAGTCACTTTACCCTGTCTTCATGTACATATCTACCTCAAATACCTTATTATCATCTGTCCTGATGCCTAGTCACTTTACCCTGTCTTCATGTACATATCTACCTCAAACACCTTGTTATCATCTGTCCTGATGCCTAGTCACTTTACCCTGTCTTCATGTACATATCTACCTCAAATACCTTATTATTATCTATCCTGATGTCTAGTCACTTTACCCTGCCTTCATGTACATATCTACCTCAAATACCTTATTATTATCTATCCTGCTGTCTAGTCACTTCACCATGCCTTCATATACAGTACCAGTCAAAAGGTTGGACAAACCTACTCATTCAAGGGTTGTTCTTTATTTAGACTATATTCTATATTGTACAATAATAGTGAAAACATAGAAACAATTAAATAACACACATGCTGAGTAAACATTTCACGGTCGGGTCTACTCCTGTTGTATTCGGCACATGTGACAAATAACATGTGATTTTATATACATTTGTTTTGTCTGGGGCAAGGTGGCACATTGATGTTCCACTGCTCTCCAGCGCAGCATACTCAACATACTGTACATGGACATTTATCTGACAAAATGTGAAAGGGACACGGTCACACAGTACATTTCCCCATAGAGACATTTCCTTGTCTCCTCTTGTTGGCCTCGCAGTAACGCTGGCATTCTTTATTGTCTTCTGATTTGTTTACTGACGTTTCAGTGTTCCCGGGCCACAGCTGCCTATCCTCCCTGCACACCTCACCTACAGTCAGTACTGTATATCCGCTCATGCCTGTGAGCTGGAGCCAGAGTAGAGCTCTCCGCCAAGCGCTGCTGCTGTTGCAGTCGTGTGCTGTGAAATTCCTATGTCAAAGAAAGTCCTCATTGACCCGCCCTCAACAAACACGCGGTGACAGTGTCCAGCCGAGCCCCAACAGAGCGCCGATTCAGCTCCCTGCAACTGGATCCCCCATCCCTGAGCCCGGGCTCCCGGCACACAGAGCCCCTCACAGTTCTCCCCTAGCAGGCAGGCAGGACTAGGCCTTTGCTCCAAATGGCACGCTATTCCCTATATAGTGCACTACTTTTGACAAGTTTTGGTCGCTATAAAGGGAATAGGGTGCCATTTGGGACGCATCCCAGGAAGGGTGCACACCACCTTGAAAGAGCACTTCCCATGTACCTGTCTGAGCGTACATGTCAGATGGTAGATTTTGTTACTTCAAACTTGTATTTCGCAGACAAGGGATGCAATGTCCTAGAAGTGGTAGCAGAGCAGGCACAACAGATTAGACAGGTTTTGAGTGTTGAGGAGTTTTGTTTCAGCAACTGTAGGTCTGTGATGAGTGATAACTTACTGTAGGCCTACTGACAGAATCTGTAACAGTGCATAGCCTATCTTTCTGTTTCTCTATCCTGCCTCATTTTGCCAATATTTCATGGAAAACATGAATGAACCCTGGTGGAATGAGTGTACAGCTACAGTAGCACGCAGCTCCAACAAATATGGTGATACAGCAAAACCAAAGACCTAGAGGCTAGTTTATATATTAAGGTTTTATGAGTTGACTTTCCTCCACTCATCACACGACTGCCATGTTGGATCCCCTGTCTTTAACCATTGACAGGTGTGGACGACTCTGCATTTCATTCTTTATTCCAGACTACGGGCGGATAACGGAAGCCAGCTGTCCCCTTATACTTTGATATTACAATAGATATTAGAAGTTCAATGTCTGCAGGAAATTGGAGGATTTTCCTGTAGACTGGGAAATGTATAGCCTAGCTGTCCATATGCATCACACAACATCCTAGACCAGTCATGTATAGAATTTACAAGCAACATTTTAATGGATATACGATGTACAGTAAGTGATCTGAATAAGAGCAGGATTTATGGGTCATATCTTACTTGATATGGCCCATAACTTAAGTTATTATTAGAACAGTCCTCCGTCGATAAGACAGTGGATGAATCAAATGCATTATTAATTAAATATTGAGAAAATGTGGGCTACAGAGAGAAATAAAATAAAATAGAACCATTAGCAATATGGCATTAAAATATTAGAAGAAAATACAAAGGATGATAAAGTATAATTGTTTTAATTATGAGAACAAACAACATGGGTATGGACATTGTGGGAACATGTAACTTTGAGCAAGTAAGATGTCATTAATGTTTGGTGAACATGAAGTTCAATAACACATGAAGTTATTGATCTTTATTCATCTTTTTTTCTTCAGGCTGATATTATATATCGATATTTCACAGACATGGATCCACTAAACTAGACATGATGTCTATTGTCTAAAAAAAACAGACCTAGCAGTTATTTCATGTCAGGTTAGAAAGATGATGATGGAAAGTCTTGTATGATAAACACAGACACTTTTGTTTTTACTCCCTTGTCTTTGGGGAATTAAGCCCAGATGAAAGCCTCTATCTGGACACAGCTGGATTCAATATGGGATCCCTTGACACTCTGTTTACCTATTCTATACATTCAACCAGGAAATCTGGAGGAAATATCTATTCGTTTGTGGCAAATGACTCCCTTAGATTCGTAGTGATGTATTAGGCCCAGCCTACATTGAGGATATTTATACCTGCACAGCATGTGTTATAGAGAATGGATGGCATGCAACAAGTACAATTCAAATGAGACGAGGTTTAATGCCTTGCCATGAATTTTGAAACACAGACTTTCTCAGCTGTCCAAATATAATTAAGACCATAGAAAAACAAGCGATACAATATTATAGTGTTATATTTAATTTAGTAGTGAAGACTTCCAAATAAGTGACTTGTGATGTCTGCTGGTCTGGAGAGTATCTATACAGTCCCATTTGGGTGGTATTTCAAGCATGTCAGATGTTGAGGAAGACTGGGTGGTATTTGAATAGATACTTGTGAGTGTGAAAAAGGGAAGGACAGTGTGCAGACCGACACCTGAGTAGGCAGTCAATGTGCGGGGTCATTGCTGTGAGGGCTAGGGGCTACATACCAGGAAATGTGTTGAGATTGACAGAAGTAAGTATGGCCAGACTTGACTCTAGGTAGTCTGTTTTTAATTGTATTAACAGTGAAAGAGACACCACTTTATTATACCCTCAGTGGACAGTTTATTAGGTACACCAACCCGTTCATGAAAATGGTTCGCTCATACAGACAGTGAGCCACGTGGCCGTGGCTTGCTGTATGAAGCAGGGCAGACAGGCATCGAGGCATTCAGTTAATGTTCGATTGATAGAACGAGTGACCTAAGCGACTTTGAGCGTGGTATGATCATCGGTTCCAAGTGCGCCAATTCCAGGACCTCTGAAACGGCCTCCTGGGCTTTTCACGCACGACACTGTCTAAGGTTTACTGAGAAAGATGCAACAGATAAAAAACATCCAGTCAGCGTTAGTCCCGTGGGCGACAACAGCTCTTTGATGAGAGAGATCGAAGGAGAAGGACAAGAATTGTCCAAGCTAACAGGCAGGTCACAAACAGACAAATAACAGCACAGTAGAACAGTGGTGTGCAGAACGGCTTCTCGGAAAGCACAACTCGTCGGTCCTTGTCACGGATGGGCTATTGCAGCAGATGACCACACCAGGTTCCACTCCTATCAGCTAAAAACTAGGAGAAGTGGCTCAAGGGGGCACACAATCACCAACACTGGACAATTGAGGAGTGGAAAAACACTGCCTGGTCCAAAGAATCATGGTTCAATCACGGATTTGGTGTAAGCAGCATAAGTCCATGGCCCCTCCTGCCTGGTGTCAACGGTACAGGCTGGTGGCAGTGGTATAATGGTGTGGGGAATGTTTTCCTGGCACACGTTAGGTCCATTGATACCAATTGAGCAACATTTGAACGCCACAGCGTATCTGAACATTGTTGCTGACCAGGTGCAGCCGTTCATGGCTACAGGGGGGTCCGACCTGGACAACATTAATCAGATTAATTGGAGATAATGATAGACTAGCGTCCTATTCAGGGGGTGTACTTGTACATGAAGCTGCCTCACGCTACAGAAACAGGAGATGAATTGGCTTGTGCAAGGCTACTTTACTTTTTTGTTTGTGCTGAAAGGTATGCAAGGCTACTTCTTGTCAGCTGTGTAGAAACAAACCTGCTTCAAATAATGCAGTTGTGTAGTTGATATCGTTCCAAAAAGGGTTCTTTGAGAGAAGAGTGCCAACTATGTAAAGCGATGGGGAGGACGGGGAAGATGAGATCACACCTGAGAGGTTCGGACTGGGAGCTCTGAGGTTTTCCATCCCCCAGTCAGTCAGGTTCAAGGCCAGTCTATCTGTCTCTAAGACAACAGGAACACTGACAACTCACATGGTGTTAATCTGAAGGAGATGGAGGGGTGGGTGAGAGTGGGACCACAACCTTATTTAGTCCTAGACATATTTATTTACTTTAAATGAACAAAACTGAACAAAAATTTAAATGCTACATGCAAAAATGTCAATGATTTTACTGAGTTACAGTTTATATAAGCAAATAGGTCCAGCCAATCAGAATGAGTTTTTACCCATAAAAGGGCTTTATTACAGACAGAAATACTTCTGTTTCATCAGCTGTCCAGGTGGCTGGTCTCAGATGATCCCGCAAGCGAAGAAGCCGGATGTGGAGGTCCTTGGCTGGCGTGGTTACACATGGTCTGTGGTTATGAGGCCGGTTGGACGTACTGTCAAATTTTCTAAAATGATGTTGGAGAAAGCTTATAGTAGAGAACATAACATTAAATTATCTGGCAACAACTCTGGTGAACATTCCTGCAGTTAGCATGCCAATTTCACACTCCATCAAAACTTGAGACATCTAAGGCATTGTGTTGTGTGACAAACTGCTCATTTTAGGAGGACCTTTTATTGTCCTCAGCACAAGGTGCACCTGTGCAATGATCATGCTGTTAAATCGGCTTCTTGATATGCCACATCTGTCAGGTGGATGGATTATATTGCCAAAGGAGAAATTCTCACGAACTAAACTAATTTGTGCTCAACATTTGAGAGAAATAAGCATTTTCTGTGTATGGAATATATCTGTTGTCTTTTATTTCAGCTCATGAAACATGGGACCAACACTTCACATGTGTTAATTTTTTTGTTCATTATTGTTAATCAAGCTAATATGAATCACAGTGAGCTCTCTAACATGATCTACTCTGTTCTATTCTGACAGGTACATTACTGTAATGAATAATCATGGAGAATAAGGTGTAGATTGATGCGCAGAGCACGGCAGACGTTTATGTTACCTTCACAGGCAGGCAATGGTCATACACAGATAGGCAAACAGGCAGGTGAATCAGAACTAGGACTGCAGGCTATAACCCATTCTCACAAACGAGCTAGGAAATGGCTTAGTAGAGTCAAAACGAGCAATACCTCACAAAGGCACAAACAGAATGAACTGAACTAAATAAGGAGCTGATGAGACCATGTGAGTAACTAACACGGGTGAAATCAATGAAGAAAAATTAAATACAGGGCTACATTCAAGAACACAAAGAAACAGGGCTACATTCAAGAACACAACAACACAGAACACAAGGTTGACTGAGAAAATAAATACAGAACTCTAGTGTTTTAGTGTTTGGCACAGTTATGCAGTCAGTTAGAGGCTATTTAGAAATGCTTTCTGTCCCAGAACAAACCAACCCAACAGGTCAAATTATAAATGATATATATTTTTAAGGGGGAAGATCAGCTTTATTATTGCAGATAGATTGTAGCTTCCATCAGTGTAATTGTCTGCATTATTTCCAATCCTCCATATATTTTTGGGGTTAATACATATTTATATATACAGTGCCTTCGAAAAGTTTTCAGTCCCAATGACTTTTTCCACATTTTGACTTTTTCCGCATTCGAAAATGGATTAAAAAATAATAATTACTCATCAATCTATACACAATACCCCATAATGACAATGCTAAAAACAGGCTTTTAGAAATGTTAAAATACAGAAATACCTTATTTACATAAGTATTCAGACCCTTTGGTATGAGATTAGAAATTGAGCTCAGGTGCATCTTGTTTCCATTGATCATCCTTGATGTTTCTACAACTTGGAGTCCACCTGTGGTAAATTCAATTGATTGGACATGATTTGGAAAAACACACATCTGTCTATATAAGGTCCCACAATTGACAGTGCACGTCAGAGCAAAAACCAAGCCATGAGGTTGAAGGAATTGTCCGTAGAGCTCCGAGACAGGATTGTGTCGAGGCATAGATCTGTGGATGGGTACAAAGAAATGTCTGCAGTATTGAAGGTCCCCAAGAACACTGTGGCCTAAATCATTCCTAAATGGAAAACGTTTGGAACTCCCAAGACTCTTCCTAGAGCTGGCCTCCCTGCCAAACTGAGCAATCGGGGTAGAAGGGCCTTGGTCAGGGAGGTGACCAAGATCCTGATGGTCATTCTGACAGAGCTTGAGAGAATCTTCCAGAAGTACAACCATCTCTGCAGCATTTCACCAATCAGGCCTTTATGGTAGAGTGGCGAGATTGGAGTTTGCCAAAAGCACCTAAAGACTCTCCTTGAGAAACAAGATTCTCTGGTCTCCATGAAACCAAGATTGAATTATTTTGCCTGAATGCCAAGCATTGCGTCTGGAGGAAACCTGGCACCATCCCTGCGGCACAGTCCAACACTCAGACATATTTTCCAAACGAAGCGTTTGTGTTTAGTGAGTCCACCAGATCAGCGGCAGTAGGGATGACCAGGGATGTTCTCTTGATACGTGTGTGAATTGGACCATTTTCCTGTCAAAATGTAACGAGTACTTTTGGGTGTCAGGGAAAATGTACAGTGCCTTGCAAAAGTATTCATCCCCCTTGGCGTTTTTCCTATTTCGTTGCATTACAACCTTAAATTGAAATTGATTTTTATTTGGACTTCATGTAATGGTCATACACAAACTAGTCAAAATTGGTGAAGTGAAATTAAAAAAATGACGTATTTCAAAAATGTCAACAAAAAAAAAACTGAACGTGGTCTGTATGTATCCCCTATGAATCCCCTAAATAAGATCTGATGCAACTGTTTGCAATCTAAGTGTCACATGATCTCAGCATATGTACACTTGTTCTGAAAGTCCCCAGTCTGCAACACCACTAAGCAAGCGGCACCACCAAGCAAGTGGCACCATGAAGACCAAGCTGCTCTCCAAACAGGTCAGGGACAAGGTTGTAGAGAAGTACAGATCAGGGTTGAGTTAAACATTTTTATCAGAAACTGTGAACATCCTACGGAGCACCATTAAATCCATTATTAAAAAATGGAAAGAATATGGCACCACAACTAACCTGCCTAGAGAGGGCCGCCCACCAAAACTCACGGACCAGGCAAGAAGGGCATTAATCAGAGAGGCAACAAAGAGACCAAAGATAACCCTGAAGGAGCTGCAAAGCTCCACAGCGGAGATTGGAGTATCTGTCCATAGGACCACTTTAAGCCTTACACTCCACAGAGCTGGGCTTTACCGAAGAGTGGCCAGAAAAAATCCATTGCTTGCAAAGACAAAAATAAGCAAATATGTTTAGTGTTCGCCAAAAGGCATGTGAGAGACTCCCCAAACATACAGTGGGGCAAAAAGTTATTTAGTCAGCCACCAATTGTGCAAGTTCTCCCATTTAAAAATATGAGAGGCCTGTAATTTTCATCATAGGTGCACTTCAACTATGACAGACAAAATCCTGGATAAGAGCGTCTGCTAAATGACTTAAATGTAAATGTAAATGTAAAATGAGGAAAAGAAATCCAGAAAATCACATTGTAGGATTTTTTATGAATTTATTTGCAAATTATGGTGGAAAATACGTATTTGGTCACCTACAAACAAGCAAGATTGTTTGCTCTCACAGACCTGTAACTTCTTCTTTAAGAGGCTCCTCTGTCCTCCACTCGTTACCTGTATTAATGGCACCTGTTTGAACTTGTTATCAGTATAAAAGACACCTGTTCACAACCTCAAACAGTCACTCTCCAAACTCCACTATGGCCAAGACCAAAGAGCTGTCAAAAGACACCAGAAACAAAATTGTAGACCTGCACCGGGCTGATAAGACTGAATCTGCAGTAGGTAAGCAGCTTGGTTTGAATAAATCAACTGTGGGAGCAATTATTAGGAAATGGAAGACATACAAGACCACTGATAATCTCCCTCGATCTGGGGCTCCACGCAAGATCTCACCCCGTGGGTTCAAAATGATCACAAGAACGGTGAGCAAAAATCCCAGAACCACACGGGGGGACCTAGTGAATGACCTGCAGAGAGCTGGGACCAAAGTAACAAAGCCTACCATCAATAACACACTACGCCGCCAGGGACTCAAATCCTGCAGTGCCAGACGTGTCCCCCTGCTTATGCCAGTACATGTCCAGGCCCATCTGAAGTTTGCTAGAGAGCATTTGATGATCCAGAAGAAGTTTGGGAGAATGTCATATGGTCAGATGAAACCAAAATATAACTTTTTGGTAAAAACTCAACTCGTCGTGTTTGGAGGACAAAGAATGCTGAGTTGCGTCCAAAGAACACCATACCTACTGTGAAGCATGGGGGTGGAAACATCATGCAAGGGGACGAGGATGACTGATCCGTGTAAAGGAAAGAATGAATGGGGCTTTATCTTTGCCGTGTTGATTGAGTACTTTTGTGTTCCAGTTCCTTATATTTGAATATGTATTATTTAGCTAAATATCCTTTCATCTAATGCTGTCTTATCAATTTATGAAATACTATAAATGGAAAGTCTAAAACAAATTATTCTCCAACATTCCCTATCTATAATGGTGTAGTGTAGTTTATTTCTTTTAACAATTGTTGTATTTTAATGAAGTTGTTTGTCATGATGATAGCAACGCTTACACCTCGTTGTGTGAAGTGTTTCGTCCTAGATGTATTTCATTTTTGTAAGTCTTTAGGTGTGTCTCACAAGGAGAGATTTGAACCACCCTTGTCTATTAGAGTCTTCATTTTTAAAGTCCTACAAGTTAGGAAGGTAAATCAAGTATTTATAGGTATACATTCGGTGGGGTGTGAATGCTTTAATATCAGATTAAATTATATGAGTTCCTATTCTATATGTAAGTACCTGTTCTGATCTAATCAAATGTGAGACTAAGTAATTAGTTGCACAGTACATGACCGTCAAATAATGTTAGATAAGACAATTCAAATGTTGATATTAATATGCTAAGTTTATGGCATTTCTTCAAGTTCGGTTTCGGTTGCCATAATAGCTAGCTAGTGATGTCTTGCCCCATGTAGCTTTTGGAGAGACAAAGGAAATATGTAACTGCCAAGTCATAGAGGCATTGCTGTGGGGACATTTTATTTGCAGATCAAACACTGATGAATATACCATATTGAAATCATGCTCCTTTTGGACAGATGTCAAACAGCAGCATGTGCCATTGTTCATGGAATTTGCCGGTGCCGAGACATATTCCAGTCAGATTACCAGGGGACTGGTGAATAGAAAATAAATGGCACTGGCATACAAACTTCCAATAACCCATATCCGGGAGTGGGCCTCATTTGCAGTAATAAAATAAAATAATTCCATTGCGGGATTCTCTCGATATGATGCCAAAATCTCAGAATGTCTTGGTTTTGCTCTAACTGACCATTGAATTTCAAACCTGAAGCCAAGCAGAGAATGGCTCATTTGTCATAATGTGTAATAGATTTTCTATTTTTGTTGGTTTTACAGCAGCCCAACATGCGTCATCATGTGGCTTCTCTACACAGAGCATGAGCCTTTCTATAAATCTCTCCAAGATTCTTCCATCCTGCCCCAACCAGAGCTGTTGTCCCTCCCCAGCCTGGAGCCTTGGTGGTGGGCCGCCCAGCAGACCGACAGCCCCGCCGACAGGGCCTTAGAGAAGTCTCACTGTAATGCTACATCTCACAGATATATAGCTAGCTCCCTTTTTGTAATCCCTAGCCAAGACTTAGCTTGTCCACAGCCATCCTCTAGCTATTCTATGCTGACAGACAGTTATGGGACAGCTTTAGCGCAGCTGCTCTCTCTCCATTACTGTACATCTCACATTCTGGAGATAGATCATCCTCCTTGGGGTGGTGAGGAGGATGATGATCATGATGAATAGAGAAGGTGAGGGAGGTGGAATTGTGCGTTCAAGACAACTGGGAACTCTGGGGGAAAAAACGAGTTCAGATTGGGAAAAAATGTGATGTCAGTGATGTTGAATTCGGAGAAGTCGGAGCTCTAGAATGAGACCCGAGTTTCCAACTTGAAATTACAAGTTGGATGACCATTCAAACCAGTTTGTCCCAGTCGGAGTGTCACGTTCTGACCATAGTTCTGTTATTTTATTCTTTGTTTTAGTATGGTCAGTGCGTGAGTTGGGGTGGGCAGTCTATGTTTGTTTTTTCTATGTTGTGTTGTGTTCGGCCTAGTATGCTTCTCAATCAGAGGCAGGTGTCGTTAATGGTCTCTGATTGAGAATCACACTTAGGTAGCCTAGCTTGGTTTGTGGGTGTTTGTTTTCCGTGTGAATGTTTGGGCCAAACGGTACTGTTTCGGTTTTGTAAATTCACGTCATCGTTTATTGTTTTGATTCAGTGTTCAGTGCTTTCTTTAAATAAAATCATCATGAACACTTACCACGCTGCGCTTTGGTCCGATCCTTACTCCTCCTCAGACGAAGAGGAGGAAAGCCGTTACACAGAGCTTGTTTATTTCCAAGCTCCCAGTTGTCTTCAACGCACTGGAGTCAGAGGTCGGAGATTTCTTAGTTCTCCGTTCCGAGTTGTCTTGAACGCACCGGAAGAGTTCTGTCATATCAGCATAAACTACAGTCCCTGGTTCAAATCCAGGCTGTATCACATCCGGCCATGATTGGGAGTCCCATAGGGTGGCGCACAATTGGCCCAGCGTCGTCCAAGTTTCGCCGGGGTAGTCTGTCATTGTAATAAGAATTTGTTCTTAACTGACTTGCCTGGTTAAATAAAGGTTCAATTAAATAAAGAATTAAATACAAAAATAAGGGCCAAGCTGCCGTTAGCACTGGCTCTGCTGGCTCCTCACGACACTTGTTAAACAAATATTTAAAGTTGAAAATAAATAACCTGCATTCGTCAAGCAATGCCAGTAAGTAACATCTGGCTCAGACTAGAAAAAACTAATTAGGTTGGTGTACGTGTAGAGCCGGGACGGCATGAACCCAAACGGACCTGACAGAGGCTCTGCTGTTCGGCCACAGATACTGGTCTATACACCACCCCAGCCCTCTGTACACACAAACACACTGACTGGGTCTTTAAATGGAGAGAGACCATGTCTACAGTATACACACACACACACACACGCACGCACGCACGCACGCACGCACACACACACACACACACACACACACACACACACACACACACACACACACACACACACACACACACACACACACACACACACACACACACACACACACACACACACACACACACACACACACACACACACACAGAGCCCTCATGGTTCAGAGGGAGGGCTGACCCTCAGTAGCCACACTTGGCACAGGTCGTCCTACCATTTGGTTTTGGTGCCGATGTGAATGGGATGGTTGTCTGAAGAAATTGGTAGATTCTATTAACCGCACTGTGAAATAACCCACAGTAGGCCACTGGACAGTCCCATTATTATGTCTGTCTTTAATTGAGTGTTTGATAGCATCTCAGAGTTTACAGTTCACAGGTTAAAGAGATTGAACAGCACTTACAAATTCATAACACGTTGAACAAAGTGCAGGACATATATCATTTTTTTGCAAGATGCCATATACAGTTTCAAATCAAATCAAACTTAGTTTGTCACATGTGCTGAATACAACCTTACCATGAAATGCTTACTTACAAGCCCTTAACCAACAATAATACAGTTAATGAAAGAGTTAAGAAAATATTTATCAAATAAATTAAAGTAAAAAAATAATAAAGAGCAATGCATTAAAACAACTATATACATGGGGTACAGGTTAGTCAAGGTAATTTGTGCATGTAGGTAAGGAAAAGTGACTATGCATAGAGCGAGGAGCAGCAGTGTAAAAACAAATGGGGGGGGGGCTCCGGTACCGCTTGCCATGTGGTAGCGGAGAGAACAGTCTTTGACTTGGGTGACTGGAGTCTTTGACAATTTTTTGGGCTTTCCTTGATGCCACGAATTGGCTACCAAGAGCGTTATCACACAGTCGTCCGGAACAGCTGATGCTCTCATGCATGCTTCAGCATTGCTTGCCTCAGAGTGAGCATAAAAGGCATTTAGCTCATCTGGTAGGCTCGCGTCACTGGGCAGCTTGTGGCTGGGTTTCCATTTGTAGTCCGTAATAGTTTTCAAGCCCTGCCACATCTGACGAGCGTCAGAACCGGTGTGGTAGGATTCAATCTTAATCCTGTATTGACACTTTGCATGTTTGATTATTCATCTGAGGGCATAGCAGGATTTCTTATAAGCATCCGTAGTGTCCCGTTCCTAGTGTCCCACTCCTTGAAAGCAGCAGTTCTAGCCTTTAGCTCGATGCAGATTTGGCCTGTAATCCATGGCTCCTGTTAGGGATATGTACGTACGGTCACTGTTGGGATGGCGTCGTTGATGCACATATTGATGAAGCCGATGACTGAGGTGGTATACTCCTCAATGCCATTGGATGAATCCCGGAACATATTCCAGTCTGTGATTGCAAAACAGTCCTGTAGCATAGCATCCGTTTCAGCTGAGCACTGGTATTTCCTGCTTTAGTTTTAGCTTGTAAGCAGGAATCAGGATGATAGAATTATGGTCAGATTTGCCAAATGGAGGGCGAAGGGAGAGCTTTGTATGGGTCTCTGTGTGTGGAGTAAAGGAGGTCATTTGGCATGCTTTTCTTTCTCCATTTTTCTTCACGCAAATGATGGGGCTTTCGGCCCGTTCCCTAGAAAGTAGTATATCATTCGCATCAGACTCGTTAAAGAAAAAATCTTTGTCCAGTTCGAGGTGAGTAGTCACTGTTCTGATGTCCAGAAGTTCAGTCAAAAGAGATGGTAGCAGCAACATTATGTACAAAATAAGTTACAAACAATGCAAAAAAAAATGAACAACATATCACAGTTGATTAGGAGGCCAGAAAACGGCAGCCATCCCCTCCTGCGCCATTATAATACTTTATGGATGACGTTGTACAACATTTTTCACGTTTTGGCTCACCAGTTCTGCTTTCAAAACTACTGGCTGAAATTATACAAAACCTCTGTAGCATTACTTTAAGAGAATATTATAATGACTGGAATAAAGCATTCTGAAACCGGTCTCAATCAGTTTGCTGACATGTCTGTGTTTCACTACTGATAGCCTACTGTACAGTAATGTGTATTTCACTATGGGCAGAAACTCTCACCTGCTGCCCAGACAGACATCCACACATTGACAAAAGAGGTGTGACTAGGGAGTTTTCACGCGGCAGCTCAGATGTAAGCATGACAGGTCAGGAGGATCCACAGACAAAGAGGTACAGAGAAAGAGACCAGAGTGTGTGAGTGAGACTGACTGACTGGGACGTCAGTGTTTTAGTCAGAGCACAGACAACCTTTATGTGTCCAAAAACTGAAGCTAAATATTGAGTCAGTGACTCACTCAACCTGCCATTTCAAACTAAAATAAATGGTGAATCACTTGATGGTACCCTATGTTGAGCCGTCACTGTTTATGAAAAGGAATCCATGTTTTGCTTGTGCCAGAAAGATACCTACACAGACGAAAAATGTGTATGTTCTTTCTGTTTTACTTCACGTGTATATGAAAGTCCAAATTCTGTATCACATACCTTTAATCAGGTCCAAATATTGTATTTCATATACAGTACCTTCATATACAGTATCGTCATTGTACAGTAACAAGCAATTAAAAATAAAACTTTACTTCCCACCCTTAAAAGAATACACGTTGAGATTAAATTTTTAAGTGTGAAAACACATTTTCACATGTATTAAGGTGGTGTTATCATGTTAACTCAACATTTAATACACGTGAAAATATGGTTTGACTTCCGCCGAAGTCGGTCCCTCTCCTTGTTCGGATGGCGGTCGACGTCACCGGCCGTCTCGCCACCGCTGATCCACTTTTCATTTTCCATTTGTTTTGTCTTTGTTTTACACACCTGATTTCAATCCCACAATTACTTGTTCATTATTTAACGCTCTGTTCCCCCATGTTTTTTTGTAAGTGATTTTTTATTGTATTTTCGGTCTGTCATGGTGTGCGTGTATTTGTTACTTTGTATATTTGACATTTGGAGTACATTTGGTGATTACTCATATCTGCTGTCCTGCGCCTGACTCTCTACTCCAGCTACACATAGGACCCGTTACAAATGTTGAGTTCAAATGATAACACCACCTTTTCACATGTGGAAAGAAAAGCGTGTTTTCATCTCATGTCAAAATTTGCGGTTTACAGCACATGTGAAAATCACATTTGCAATTTCACATGTAAGAAAACTCCATGTGAAAATCTCACTGTCACATGTGGAATTGCAAGTTCCCATGTGAAAAACTGTAGCTCAGTTGGTAGAGCATGGCGCTTGTAACGCCAGGGAAGTGGGTTCAATCCCCGGGACCACCCATACGTAGAATGTATGCACACATGACTGTAAGTCGCTTTGGATAAAAGCGTCTGCTAAATGGCATATATTATTATTATTATTATTATATAAAAACAGTCACATGTGAAAATCAACTTTGCAGTTTCACATGTAAGAATCCTCCACATGTCATGTCTGTTTTTCCGACGTGACATTTTTTGTCACGTGTCTGAAAACCATGTGTCTGACTCGTAAAAATTAAATACATGTTTCCTTTGAAACATATGATTTGTTCACACGTGTCTGAAAACCACATGTTTGGGGGGTAGCATATGTGTAAATGGTTTGAAGATGGAAGTTCTATTGTCGGACCCTGAGAACCTTGTAACATTACAGTTTTCAGCAGGAAGAGAGAGAGCAGTTGAAAGAACCTTGTAACACTACAGTATTCGTTTCAGGGCTGATTTAGATAACATTGGCGTGGAGACAATGGGGGTCACTGATCTGGGTCCAGCTGTAACAGAGAAGTCTGATGTTCTTATCTTTAAATCAGTGGATTATAGTCCTGCTCCTTGTTGGCCAGGCTGATTTAACAATAACAAAACCACGTTAATGCATTGGAGCGAGACAGTCATTTTATTCAGTCGTAATAGGGCACCACTTTCTCTTAACCATTATTCAATCAACTGTACCTGGAGTTTGGAAGGAATTTGACGATTAAGGTAAAAACAGTAAGCTTTGCAGGTTAGAGCACAAATGTATTTTACTAGGCCCCTGAAATGTCACTATGGAAATGGTTCACGAATTAACAAGAGACTGATCTTTTTTTCAATCAAAGAGATCCAATATATGAAGAGTTCTACATAACTGAAATGAAATATCCCAATGAAGATACAAGATGTACAATGTGTCACGACTGAAAGAGTATGACGTGACAACATAACCAAGACAACACACAATCGAAAATGATTTACACCTAACTGTCTCATATGGCTGAAATTCTCAGCTAGGCTCTTTAATCTTCAGGTGCACCAGTCAATCAGTCTAATCCATCCGTCTGTCAGCCCACAGAGAGGCTCAGAGAGGAAGGATGTTGAAATTGGTTTCAGGAGCTTGGAGGAATGGAGGGATTGGTGTCAGCACAGCAACTATTGGCAGCAGTCCTGACCCTGGAGGTAATCACCACGACGACAAGCTTTCATCAGAAGAAGACAGTTCATTTACAGTGATTCTCAGAATGTCAGTTGGTCCAAAGAAACAATGCCATGCTCAATACCTGTGCCAAAACGCTATCTCGTTCTCCCTTTCGCTCTCTCTCATACCTTGTTTTCCTATGATTCTGAATGGAAGTATTGTATAAGTTATGACATTGTTTGGTTTAGTTGTTAGTCATCCTTTTTGATTTGAAAAAGGCTTGTTTTCTTGTACATTTCAGATAAAAATGAGGATAGAAGGTAAAGTATTACAAAAGACAGTAAACGGTTCAAAGTAGACATTAAACAGCAAACAGTTTGTGCCCTGCGAAGAAAGTTTAGTAAGTTTATATTTACCTTGTGTCAATTACTCTCAAAGATCCCCTAAAAGTAGTAGTTATTTGGTCATTATTTAGTAATGACCATTTTAAAGTGTAATTTTGAGGTAAATACCATGTAAATATAAGTCTATAAAATAAATCATTTTCGTCATAAGTTTTTTTTTTAAATGTGCCCCTCCCACACATAAGTGAGTTTTTCCCTTTAAGGCTTGAGTCACATAGAATGAAAGCATTGTGTATTTTTTCCGTAAAGAAAAGGTATCTGTGCCAGCAGCTTATTTTGTGGCTAAATCTCAGCATTACAGTGCCTTTATGGTCCCAGTATCCACCCTTTCATTTGACTCTGACAGAATGGTGACTTTGTATGTTTTAAATGAGCCCACCTTCAGTCCACCTGTGCATTTCCTATTGAAGTCAAACATTCTGCATCTTTGAAGATCTCCCTACCCTCGTCTCTCTCTCTCTCTCTCTCTCTATATATATATATATATCTCTCTCTCTATCTCTCTCTCTCTCTCTCTCTCTCTCTCTCTCTCTCTCTCTCTCTCTCTCTCTCTCTCTCTCTCTCTCTCTCTCTCTCTCTCTCTCCCTCCTTCTCTCTCTCTCTATATATATATCTCTCTCTATATCTCTCTCCCTCCTTCTCTCTCTCTCTCTCTCTATATATATATATATATATATATATATATATATATATATATATATATATATATCTATCTCTATATCTCTCTCTCTCTATATATCTCTATCTATATTCTCTCTCTCTCTATATCTCTCTCTCTCTCTCTCTCTCTCTCTCTCTCTCTCTCTCTCTCTCTCTCTCTCTCTCTCTCTCTCTCTCTCTCTCTCTCTCCTCTCCTTCTCTCTCTCTCTATATCTCTCTCTCTCTCTATCTCCTTCCTTCTCTCTCTCTATTTCTCTCTCTCTATCTCCCTCTCTCTCTCTCTCTCTCTCTCTCTCTCTCTCTCTCTCTCTCTCTCTCTCTCTCTCTCTCTCTCTCTCTCTCTCTCTCTCTCTCTCTCTCTCTCTCTCTCTCTCTCGCTAATCAGTGTAGATGAAGGATGAAGGAGAGGAGATGAATTGTTAAGCGTTGAGACAATTGAGACATGGATTGTGTATGTGTGCCATTCAGAGGTTGAATAGGCATGACAGGAGATGTAAGTACAGGGCTGCCAACTTTTGAAGAAAGTTTGGAGTGAGATTTTCTATGTGAATTTCATTGCCCCCTGAAACAACCCCTAAATGGGTAAACCACAGGTCAGGTGTATTTAAAATGCTTTGAATATTAAATAATCACTGAAAATTTGAGACTTTGTTGCTCTGAGATTTTGGGGGTATTAAATGTAAAGTATGCAAATATTTTTTGGAACATATATTTTGGGGGTGGTTTGACCCTTTATTCAGACAATAATTAAAATAGATAGGGATACAGACAAATGCTAGAAACAGTGGGAAGCTTGGAAGCAGTGATTGATCAAGGCTCTCAGGTGGAAAGTTGTATGCAACACGTGCTGCAATTGTTACCACTACAACAAGTCTCTGTACAGGACATTTTAATATTAATGGTTGATGGCAATGATTTGCAGATTGCAGTCTCCTTGTCCATAGACTACTTTCAAGGTAAGGACACAAACATTTTGTATTTTGTAATTTGGGGGTGAACTATCTCTTTAAAATAGGGCTGGAAGAAAATCCTGCTAGCTCTCCATGAGTGTTGGCCATGCCTAAATTATGTTTCCCAAGTGCTCTGTGTTTGAAAATGTTCTTGTTATAACTATTAATTACTAAAAATCTCCCAACCTTCAAGAAAAAATCTAATGAATATAAATATTCAGGTGGTTTATAGCTACTAGTTGAAGATCCTTGACATTGTCTTACTCTACATGACAAAATATGATGCCTTTATGAGGTGAGTCCCCCTACCATCTCTGCCTGCAATGAGCACAATAATAACATGCCAAAAGTTACATGTTATAAGTTATACATGGCGCATTTAATATCCTATGGTTATTTGTATGACTAATGTTTGGTATACAACACGTCTATTTTATTTATTATAAGCTTTTCTTTACTTCTGTATTTTTTTAAAATCGAATATATAATAATGTTTAAACATTCAATTTTAATAGGAAGCACTGTTTAATAGTATAGTAGTAGTTATTACTACCACTTGTTAATGTTTGCATCACTATGGTTACCAAGAGATGGAAATTCCTGCCAACAAAATATTCCAGGGGAATACTAAACTCAACAAGGAGGGATAAGTGTGTTCCTGAGGGCAGCGTTTGTGCTTAAGTCAGGGTGGGGAGAAAATAACACAAGGTAAACGTCCTGGCCTCACCGCAGGTGGAGGGAAGAAAGACTTACTTTATGGGGCTTTTTCTCTGAAGACTCATCCAGACCATAAAGTAGCCTAGCAAAATCAAAACACCCCTCCTGCCTGCTGGGCGGAATGGCCATGTCCCTGAGCTCTACAAAGATATTTAAATCAGGGGAAGGACCTCCGTGTGTGTTGGCCAAGAGCCTTTTTTTCTTCAGTTTTCTTCCACTGACCTCCAAATTACACTGAACTCACAACGAGATGATTTGACAGAGCTGTGAGAAGTAATTTATTAACAGTGAAGAGTAGTCGAGTCTTGTGTAGCTAGACACGTGATCTTGTGTAGGAATAATCATACAAATCCATATTATTTTGTCCTTTACATAGCATATCTTGTGCTTTATGGAATCTACCCTTTCCTTGTTCATGATTTCAGAAGTTACATTTCCGTAATATGTATAAAAATATGGGGTCAGATGTCTCAGTGGAACGATGTCCAACAGAGCAGTGCCTCTATGATGTAATTTATAGTTAAAATAGCATTCCTCTCTGTTTGAGCCGGGTGTTTGAGAAGGCTAAACTAGCTAGATGCATAAGCAGTTTAGCAGTTACACCGGTGGGCCCCGGTGGCAGACAATTACTAAACCAAAAGCTAACGTTGACTTGGAAGAGTTCCAGTGTTGGATAGCCACAGCCACAGCTAACATAGCATCCCTCTCAGTTGAGCAGGGTGTTTGAGTAGGCTAAACTAGCTAGCTGCATTTGCTAGCTAAGTGAAAATGAGATTGTTTTTTAAATATAACCATGTATCTCTCTCTCTCTCTTTCCCTTAATTTTGGAAGAAATTAATTTATTAAATACTGTTCAACTATTGTCTTTCTCTCACATTTTATGCAACACAGTGTTAGCTAGCTGTAGCTTATGGTTTCAGTACTAGATTAATTCTCTGATCCTTTGATTGGTTGGACAACATGCCAGTTTAAGCTGCAAGAGGTCTGATGGTTGGTTGTCCTCCGGAAGTTGTCATAATCCCTGTGTAAGTCTATGGAAGGGCATGAGAACCATGAGCCTCTTAGGTTTTGTATTGAAGTCAATGTACCCAGAGGAGGATGGAAGCTAGCTGTCCTCCAGCTACTCCATGGTGCTACCCTACAGAGTAGCACCAGGCTACTGTAGACCTTCATTGCAAAACAGTGTGTTTTAATCAATTATTTGGTGACATGAATATATTTAGTATAGTTTATCTAAAAAGGATAACCTTTTTAATGTTTCACTACTTGGATTTTTATGAAATTCACTGAGGATGATCCTCCCCTTCTTCCTCTGAAGAGCCTCCAGTGTACATCCATAAGTGAAGCAATGGTAGCTAAAGCTCTGACATTTTAACCAGAACTAAACATTAAAGGCATTTACATTACATTTAAGTCATTTAGCAGACGCTCTTATCCAGAGTGACTTACAAATTGGTGCATTCACCTTATGACATCCAGTGGAACAGTCACTTTACAATAGTGCATCTAAATCTTAAAGGGGGGGGGGGTGAGAAGGATTACTTTATTCTATTTTAGGTATTCCTTAAAGAGGTGGGGTTTCAGGTGTCTCCGGAAGGTGGTGATTGACTCCGCTGTCCTGGCGTCGTGAGGGAGTTTGTTCCACCATTGGGGGGCCAGAGCAGCAAACAGTTTTGACTGGGCTGAGTGGGAACTGTACTTCCTCAGTGGTAGGGAGGCGAGCAGGCCAGAGGTGGATGAACGCAGTGCCCTTGTTTGGGTGTAGGGCCTGATCAGAGCCTGGAGGTACTGAGGTGCTGTTCCCCTCACAGCTCCGTAGGCAAGCACCATGGTCTTGTAGCGGATGCGAGCTTCAACTGGAAGCCAGTGGAGAGAGCGGAGGAGCGGGGTGACGTGAGAGAACTTGGGAAGGTTGAACACCAGACGGGCTGCGTCATTCTGGATGAGTTGTAGGGGTTTAATGGCACAGGCAGGGAGCCCAGCCAACAGCGAGTTGCAGTAATCCAGACGGGAGATGACAAGTGCCTGGATTAGGACCTGCGCCGCTTCCTGTGTGAGGCAGGGTCGTACTCTGCGGATGTTGTAGAGCATGAACCTACAGGAACGGGCCACCGCCTTGATGTTAGTTGAGAACGACAGGGTGTTGTCCAGGATCACGCCAAGGTTCTTAGCGCTCTGGGAGGAGGACACAATGGAGTTGTCAACCGTGATGGCGAGATCATGGAACGGACAGTCCTTCCCCGGGAGGAAGAGCAGCTCCGTCTTGCCGAGGTTCAGCTTGAGGTGGTGAACCGTCATCCACACTGATATGTCTGCCAGACATGCAGAGATGCGATTCGCCACCTGGTCATCAGAAGGGGGAAAGGAGAAGATTAATTGTGTGTCGTCTGCATAGCAATGATAGGAGAGACCATGTGAGGTTATGACAGAGCCAAGTGACTTGGTGTATAGCGAGAATAGGAGAGGGCCTAGAACAGAGCCCTGGGGGACACCAGTGGTGAGAGCGCGTGGTGAGGAGACAGATTCTCGCCATGCCACCTGGTAGGAGTGACCTGTCAGGTAGGACGCAATCCAAGCGTGGGCCGCGCCGGAGATGCCCAACTCGGAGAGGGTGGAGAGGAGGATCTGATGGTTCACAGTATCGAAGGCAGCCGATAGGTCTAGAAGGATGAGAGCAGAGGAGAGAGAGTTAGCTTTAGCGGTGCGGAGCGCCTCCGTGATACAGAGAAGAGCAGTCTCAGTTGAATGACTAGTCTTGAAACCTGACTGATTTGGATCAAGAAGGTCATTCTGAGAGAGATAGCGGGAGAGCTGGCCAAGGACGGCACGTTCAAGAGTTTTGGAGAGAAAAGAAAGAAGGGATACTGGTCTGTAGTTGTTGACATCGGAGGGATCGAGTGTAGGTTTTTTCAGAAGGGGTGCAACTCTCGCTCTCTTGAAAAGGCTTTGTGACAGTGATGCCCTAGGGTGTAACGGCTCTCTTCTATCTCCTCCTCTGATGAAGAGGTAGAACAAGGATCGGACCAAAATGCAGCGTGATGATGATTCATGATATTTTAATGAAGGAAAACTATACATACAGAAACTACAAAAATAACTAAATGAAATAACGAAAACCGAAACAGCCCTATCTGGTGCAAACACAAAGACAGGAACATTCACCCACGAAACACTCACAGAATATGGCTGCCTAAATATGGTTCCCAATCAGAGACAATGATAATCACCTGACTCTGATTGAGAACCGCCTCAGGCAGCCATAGACTACATAGGCACCCCACAAAACCCCTAAGACAAAAACACACCACAATAACCCATGTCACACCCTGGCCTGACCAAATAAATAAAGAAAACACAAAATACTAAGACCAAGGCGTGACATAGGGCTTGGCCCAAAGCAGGTCCAGCAGATCTTCTTAGGAGATATGGAGCCTACACTTGTCCAGATCATTGGCTTTCAAAAAGTAAACTTAATTCACAATGTGTTTTGAATGACTTTGATTAGTCCTAGGGTCATAAACTTTCCCAGAACTTGGATGGGGATCACTGCTTTAAATTTGTGTATAAAAGAGAGATACAAGGATTTTCCATCCAGGACACTAAAGATTTAAGAATAAGAGATTTTAGCTGGAACTTAACAACAAAGGCCTGGTGTATGTCACCAACAGCACTATTTTGTCCTGGGGTTTAGCCCCCAGCAGGTCCAAGAGGATGTGGACCCCACGGGGTTCGAGGTGGATGAGGAGTGGGACCTCTGGCCTCCGTCAGGCCTGTGTTCTTCAGCACCAACTGTTCCACCTTATCAGACGTGTTCAGCACGTGCATCATGACATACAACTATGCAGAGCCAACAGAGAGAAGTAGTCAAACTTTCATATTTAGACCAGGAGTGTCAAACTCAATTCCCGGAGGGGAGTGTGTCTGTGGGTTTTCGCTCCTCCATTGTACCTGATTGATGAATTAAGGTTACTGATTAATTAGGAACTCCCCTCACATGCTTGACTAGGTCTTAATTGAACATGAATTGAAAGGAAATAATAATAAAACACAATCTGACAAATGGCCTTTGAGTTTTATACCCCTGATTGATTTAGACAAATGTTTCAGGTTGTTTTTTATGAGAGAATAAGCAGGTTGTCATGGTGTCCAGCTAGAAACAGACAATGTAAGAAGAGAGATTGAGAGATTACTCTTTTGTTTAGATAAAAGTTGTCTAAGCTGTTTGACTTGTCAGACATATTGCAGTTTGATCAGTCAGAGAGGTTTATTTGTTACAGGGGTGGACAAAGTACCCAATTATCATACTTGTAAATGTAAAGATACCTTAATAGAAAATGACTCAAGTAAAAGTGAAAGTCACCCAGTATAATACTACTTGAGTTAAAGTCTAAAGGTATTTGGTTTTAAATATACTTAAGTATCAAAATGAAAAGTAAAAATCATTTCGAAGTCCTTATATTAAGTAAACCAGATGGCACCATTTTTATGTTTGTTTAATTTTACGGATAGCCAGGAGCACCACTCCAACACTCAGACATAATTTACAAATGAAGCATTTGTGTTTAGTGAGTCATAAGATCAGAGGCAGTAGGGATGTCCAAATGTTCTCTTGATAAGTAGGTGAATTGGACCATTTTCCTGTCTTGCTCAGCATTCAAAATGTAACGAGTACTTTTGGTACATTATTTTCTTTAGAAATGTAGTGTAGTAAAAGTAAAAGTTGTCAAAAATATAAATAGTGAAGTCAAGTACAGATACCCCAAAAATGACTTAAGTAAATATACTTTAAAGTACTACTAAAGTACTTTACACCACATATTTTTTTATGACTGAGAGAATGTCATCAATTATTTTTTAAGTTTTTACATTTTTTACAGTGTACATATTCTGAAATAGCTCTCTTCCTACTGAGAAATTACAATCTATATGAATTGGCTAAGATTATGTAAAACTGATGGAAACGTTGCATTTTTCATAGTGACTTTTCAGAATCAAGACAGGAGTCACTTCCTCATCTTGACACAGACTAGAGTAAATCTAGAGATTCATGTTGGCACGTCAGTCACATTTGATCAATATTAAACAGATTTTGGAAGTACATCAAGGTATTTTCTGTTTGTCTGTGGGGATAAGTGAGGTATATCTTGGACAGGGTTGGGGCTGCGATGGTATGTCTTGGACAGGGTTGGGGCTGCGATGGTATGTCTTGGACAGGGTTGGGGCTGCGATGGTATGTCTTGGACAGGGTTGGGGCTGCGATGGTATGTCTTGGACAGGGTTGGGGCTGCGATGGTATGTCTTGGACAGGGTTGGGGCTGCGATGGTATGTCTTGGACAGGGTTGGGGCTGCGATGGTATGTCTTGGACAGGGTTGGGGCTGCGATGGTATGTCTTGGACAGGGCTCGGACTTGGACTGTGGCAGTGCTAGATGAGCGGGGTATGAAGTTTTGCGACTATTCTATTGGTTCAGTCAAACCCAAGTAAAGTAAAGATTTCATATAGTGTTTGAAACTAGGTCTGGTCAGAGGGACACAGTAATGCTATGGTCTGGCAATGGTCCATACTCCACATCCAGCAGGTCATATTGCTAGACAGTGTGGAATTTTTCAACTGGTTATATCAGGTAAACATATGATGGACGCCGCTGAACCAAACACTCCTTTATCATCTGAGGGTGATGATGAGCTATGCGTCTGTTGACACCACAGTAACAGTCCCAGAATGCCCTTTGACACACTGTACTGTATTCAGCTTCATGTCATTATGGTGTGTTGTGCAATCGGGGAGTTCCTTCCAAAGGGCAGCTTCTAATTACACAATAAGGCCTGAGGGGCTGCGGTATATTTAGCATCAGGGGCACAAACTACCTAGTTTTTAATTGTTTTTCTATACCTCTTCCGAACCAATCAGCAACTATTTTATTTTAGTTGCATTTTCGGGATCACACAAAAGCACAATCATCTATCCACTGGTTAGTTGGATGGAAGGGAAACGTGGTTGAATATTTAAATCCTGTTGTAAAACACACTTGAAATCAATCTTAATTCAGAAAGCCATTGATATAAGATATATATTCTGGCATTAATATGTGTATTATGTAAATCAGTTATAGTTTTCTGGGGGTATCCTGGCACGTACTGAGCCATGGTTTCTTCACTCACTGTTGAACCCGTTCTGTTTGTTTGGGCTCAGGTCCAACCCAGTGCTCATTTCCACACATTCTTAATAGAAGTCCTTCAGTCTTTCCCCATATCTGCTTTCCCCATTTGAACCCAGATCCTTTTTCTTTTTCTGCTTACTCAGAGCTTCCTCATCCTGCAAAGAATCTTTAGAAAGCAAAACTCGTTCCAACTCTTTTTCAATCTCACAAAGTACATATAAATGAAAATAGCTCCTTTAAAGATTAACGACAGGTCATCTGCAATATTAACTTCATAGTAGAGTAGCATGATGCCAGACTCTTCTGCCTAACTGGAACCACACACACACACACACACACACACACACACACACACACACACACACACACACACACACACACACACACACACACACACACACACACACACACACACACACACACACACACACACACACACACACACACACACACACACACACACACACACACACACACACACACACACACACATCAGTAAAATGATACTTACCAGGGACTTTGGCTCTGTTATTGGACTCCTGATGGTTGTTCTGTGGGGTCTCCTGAAAATTTCTGGTCTTTTTCTGGTGCATTTTGTGCTGAGGGGCAGACGAGGGCAGGTCTGTGACCCCAGACTTCTGTGACCCCACTGACCCCTTGCTTTTTTCTCTCTTATTGGCCAGGGCCTTAATGTCCTCTCTCTTATTGGCCAGGCCAGGGCCCCGCTTTCTTCTCTCTTACTGGCTGGGGCCTTGCTGTCCTCAATCTGACTTGAATGGCTCTTGCTTCGTTTGAGCCTCCCTAGATTCCCGTTCTCTTTCACAGCGCGGTCTTCACTGTCTGTGGCTGGCTTCACTGGCTGCCGTTGCGCCCATTCTTCAGGTGTTCCCTGGTCCTCCTCCTCACAATCTTCTCTTGGCTTCTGGTTTTGCTTGGAGGAACAAATGAGAGGATGGACACGACTACACCATGGTGCCTGCAGAGAAGACAATTAACTTAAATGGCAAGATATCCAATCCATTCATACCCATAACATGCCACTATACCAATAAAATACATACATTTCAACAAGCATTGTTTCTGAAATAACCTATTGTATGCTAAAACAGAGACTCCTAAGAGGCAGAGTTTTATGTGTCCTGTGTTTTGTTTCTGAAAGCATGACTATGCAGAACATTAAAAACAGGAATTGGAACATTTCCCCCCAAAATGTTTGATGAATGATTTTAGGAAAGTTGTTGTAGAAAGCCTTGTAGACAGTCCTTTATTTCCTTGCTTTATACCATTGCCAGGGTTCTGGTCTGGATGCAGACTGAGGTTCTCTTGTGTGCCATTGTTCAGCTGTTGCCAGGAGCTGTATGGGTTTTGGAGACTTTTACATCTGAAAAGGATGAAAAATACACTTTGATCATGACTTTCCACAGTAGGTCAGTCAATGGGATCATAGTGGGTGAAGTCATTGCTCAATGTCATGAGACATTAACATGTTTTCTGTTAGTCGGTATTCAGGTTTTTATAGTAAACATAAAACAGCTGATATTTATTTTTCAGATAATAGGCTGCAAAGTTCCTAAAAAATACATTTCAGGTATTTTTTGTAATAATTGAATTATTGGCTGGTGTGTGTTTTTATTGTTTGAGAACTCTAACCAAAAATGCCTATAAATGGCAATAAATAAACTTGCTGACAATAATGTGTCGTCTTAGAGGTTGAGCTGACATTACATACATTTGTAGTCTTACTCCACCATCTGACAGAGGTTGAAAACTAACTTATAGCAGGGCACCCTCCCCAGTCAACCAGGTGAGGCTGAAGCAGCTCTTCTTGCCCTGCTGGAATCCAGGGGTGTATTGGTACTCACAGCAGCAGCTAATCTATGAGATTCTCTGGTCTGATGAAACCAAGATTGAATTATTTGGCCTGAATGCCAAGCATCACCTCTGGAGGAAACCTGGCTCCATCCCTATGGTGAAGCATGGTGGATGCAGCATGATGCTGTGGGGATGTTTTCAGAAGCAGGGACTGGGAGACTAGTCAGGATCGGGGAAAAGATTAACAGAGCAAAAGTACAGAGAGATCCTGAGGAAAACCTGCTCCAGAGTGCTCAGGACCTCAGACTGGGGCAAAGGTTCACCTTCCAATAGGACAACGACCCTATGCACACAGCCAAGACAACGCAGGGTTGGCTTCGGCACAACTCTCTGAATGTCCTTGAGCGTCACAGCCAGAGCCCGGACTTGTACCCGATCAGGTCTCTCCAGAGATGTTCGAAAATAGCTGTGCAGCTACGCTCCCCATCCAACCTGAAGGAGCTTGAGAGGATATGCAGAGAAGAATGGGAGTAACTCCCCAAATACAGGTGTGCCAAGCGTGTAGCTTCATACCCAAGAAGACTCGAGGCTGTAAACACTGCCAAAGGTGCTTCAACTAAGTATTGAGTCAAGGGTCTGAATACCTATGTACGTAAATGTGATATTTCCATTTTTTATTTGTAATATATTGATAACATTTCTAAAAACATGTTTTTGCTCTGTCATTATGGACTGTCATGTGTAGATTTATGAGGGGGAAAAAAACAATTGAATACATTTTTGAATAAGGCTGTAACGTAACAGAATGTGGAAAGGCACTGTGCAAGGCATGGACCCACTGAAACTGTTCTGGAGGGGGTGACAGGAGACCGAACAGGGGGTTAATGGTGAGGATATAAAGGGATATGAGGGGGTTAGTTTCATATAGTCTATACCCCCCCATTATCTCAACCCCCCTGAGACAAAACAGCTCACAGACGTTGGATAGTTGCAATAGGGTAAGCCACAGTGCACCTGGCTGTCCACAGAGGGGCGCTTTTTCAAAAAAATAAATGAGATGCAGGGGTAGGCAGAATTCCACAGAAGCAGCGTGGTAAAGGCAGTCATGTATATATCATTGGGTAAAGGCAGTGATGTATATATCATTGGGTAAAGGTAGTGATGTATATATCATTGGGTAAAGGTAGTGATGTATATATCACTGGGTAAAGGTAGTGATGTATATATCATTGGGTAAAGGTAGTGATGTATATATCATTGGGTAAAGGCAGTGATGTATATATCATTGGGTAAAGGTAGTGATGTATATATCATTGGGTAAAGGTAGTGATGTATATATCATTGGGTAAAGGTAGTGATGCATATATCATTGGGTAAAGGTAGTGATGTATATATCATTGGGTAAAGGTAGTGATGTATATATCATTGGGTAAAGGTAGTGATATATATATATCATTGGGTAAAGGTAGTGATGTATATATCATTGGGTAAAGGTAGTGATGTATATATCATTGGGTAAAGGTAGTGATGTATATATCATTGGGTAAAGGTAGTGATGTATATATCATTGGGTAAAGGTAGTGATGTATATATCATTGGGTAAAGGTAGTGATGTATATATCATTGGGTAAAGGTAGTGATGTATATATCATTGTAGTGATGTATATATCATTGGGTAAAGGTGAGTATATATCATTGATAGTGTATATATCATTGGGTAAAGGTAGTGATGTATATATCATTGGGTAAAGGTAGTGATGTATATATATATCATTGGGTAAAGGTAGTGATGTATATATCATTGGGTATATATCATTGGGTAAAGGTAGTGATGTATATATCATTGGGTAAAGGTAGTGATGTATATATCATTGGGTAAAGGTAGTGATGTATATATCATTGGGTAAAGGTAGTGATGTATATATCATTGGGTAAAGGTAGTGATGTATATATCATCATTGGGTAAAGTAGTGATGTATATATCATTGATATATATATGGGTAAATTGATGGTAAAGGTAGTGATGTATATATCATTGGGTAAAGGTAGTGATGTATATATCATTGGGTGAGTGATGTATATATCATTGGGTAAAGGTAGTGATGTATATATCATTGGGTAAAGGTAGTGATGTATATATCATTGGGTAAAGGTAGTGATGTATATATCATTGGGTAAAGGTAGTGATGTATATATCATTGGGTAAAGGTAGTGATGTATATATCATTGGGTAAAGGTAGTGATGTATATATCATTGGGTAAAGGTAGTGATGTATATATCATTGGGTAAAGGTAGTGATGTATATATCATTGTAAATAGTGATATATCATTGGGTAAAGGTAGTGATGTATATATCATTGGGTAAAGGTAGTGATGTATATATCATTGGGTAAAGGTAGTGATGTATATATCATAAAGGTAGTGATGTATATATCATTGGGTAGTGATGTATATATCATTGGGTAAAGGCAGTGATGTATATATCATTGGGTAAAGGTAGTGATGTATATATCATTGTAAAGGTAGTGATGTATATATCACTGGGTAAAGGCAGTGATGTATATATCATTGGGTAAAGTGATGTATATATCATTGGGTGTATATATCATAAAGGCAGTGATGTATATATCATTGGGTAAAGGTAGTGATGTATATATATATCATGTATATATCATTGGGTAAAGGCAGTGATGTCATTGGGTAAATTGGGTAAAGGTAGTGATGTGTAAATAGTGATGTATATATCATAAAGGTAGGTAAAGGTAGTGATGTATATATCATTGGGTAAAGGTAGTGATGTATATATCATTGGGTAAAGGTAGTGATATATATATCATTGGGTAAAGGTAGTGATATATATATCATTGGGTAAAGGTAGTGATATATATATCATTAGTAAAGGTAGTGATATATATATCATTGGGTAAAGGTAGTGATATATATATCATTGGGTAAAGGTAGTGATGTATATATCACTGGGTAAAGGTAGTGATATATATATCATTGGGTAAAGGTAGTGATATATATATCATTGTGTAAAGGTAGTGATATATATATCATTGGGTAAAGGTAGTGATGTATATATCACTGGGTAAAGGTAGTGATATATATATCATTGGGTAAAGGTAGTGATGTATATATCACTGGGTAAAGGTAGTGATATATATATCACTGGGTAAAGGTAGTGATATATATATCATTGGGTAAAGGTAGTGATGTATATATCACTGGGTAAAGGCATCGACCTTTTTTGTTTGTCTGAAATTTGTGTCCCCAACACAAGATTACTGAGTTCCTTAAGCTCTGTTGCCCGATCATCTTGTCAAACTTTATGCATGTTTTTAAACCTGCTCTTTTCTCTTATGCACTTGGATTCCATTCATTGTTATGTTTGATGTTGTGTTGTGTACCTGTATGTATGTATGCCGTTCTCTTGGCCAGGGCTCACTTGAAAAAAGAGATGTTAATTTCAGTGTGACTTCTCTGGTTAAATAAAAATATAAATAAATGGCCATCTACCTCACAAAGCTCAGTTAAAACCCTCAAAGATAAAATCAGCAATATTTTGGTCCCATACGCTCTGAAATATCTTGCTGTGATCTGGAATTTTGATATGGTTGCACAGGTGCGTCTAAACATACTCACCCAGATAATAGTACAAGTCTATGCAGGAAAGGCTATTTTAAAGTTGTTACATTTCTATCGTTGTTTTCTGTCAGCTGTTATACATTTGTATAATTTCTCCTCACCTGTGAGCGTGAAGCAGCTTTTCATCAACTGGAGCATCATCATCAGCCTTCATCAAGGTGTTAGGCCCTACAGATCAAGGTTTTATGTATTTCAAACTTGTCTCCTGGGTTCAGTGACCAATCACAATGGGAATGGAAAACAAAACGTAATGTGATTGCTTGGCCAAATATATATATATTTTTAATCTGGCCAATGGGGGGTCGTTTTGAGATATGTAAAATCCTCCTTCACTTTTCGATCTGTATCAAATCAAATGTATTTCTATAGCCCTTCATACATCAGCTGATATCTCAAAGTGCTGTACAGAAAACTAGCCTAAAACCCCAAACAGCAAGCAATGCAGGTGTAGAAGCACGGTGGCTAGGAAAAACTCTATAGAAAGGCCAAAACCTAGAAAGAAACTTAGAGATGAACCAGGCTATGTGGGGTGGCCAGTCCTCTTCTGGCTGTGCCGGGTGGAGATTATAACAGAACATGGCCAAGATGTTCAAATGTTCATAAATGACCAGCATGGTCAAATAATAATAACCACAGGCAGAACAGTTGAAAATGGAGCAGCAGCACGGCCAGGTGGACTGGGGACAGCAAGGAGTCATCATGTCAGGTAGTCCTGAGGCATGGTCCTAGGGCTCATGTCCTCCGAGAGAGAGAAAGAAAGAGAGAAAGAGAGAATTAGAGAAAGCATACTTAAATTCACACAGGACACCGGATAGGACAGGAGAAGTACTCAAGATATAACAAACTGACCCCAGCCCCCCGACACATAAACTACTGCAGCATAAATACTGGAGGCTGAGACAGGAGGGGTCAAGAGATACTGTGGCCTCATCCGATGACATCCCCGGACAGGGCAAAACAGGAAGGATATAACCCCACCCACTTTGCCAAAGCACAGCCCCCACACCACTAGAGGGATATCTTCAACCACCTGTAAAATCTGATCTGTAAAATCCTGATTAAGGCTGATGCCCGAGATGTTGAATGTCCTCTTCATTCTCACAGGTGAGGTGAAACAATGTAACATTTTGCTCAGCCGAAACCTGATATAAGGGCTGCTATTCTAGCACAAACAGTTCAAATTTGACTCATATTAGCTAACTGAGCTACTTGTTAGTTTTTTTTCAATTGTGGATTCGCAGGTCACGTTTTATAATTTAATACACCATTTTGTGGGAGCCTAACAATATGTTTGATAACAAACAACATTGTCTAGTCCTATTACTAGCATGGCATACCATATTGTATGAATTTGTATTATGTCATACAAAATGGATGATGTAGTACACAATTGGATGATTTAGTACATAGAAAACAGGGAAACGTTTTGACTCGTGAGCACCACTTTCAAAACTACTGGATGAAATTAGCATCCACACACTGAGACACAGACAGAGAGATCTGACACAACGAATCCTACCTCTTGACTTATTCCACATTTTCTTCTGTTATTGCCTGAATTTAAAATGGGTTAACTATATTTTTTTCTCTACACCCTCACTAAATATCAGCGAAAGTCTGTCGCTAAGAATAGAGTGATTGAGAGAGTCGAAAGCCTTGGCCAGGTCAATGAAGACGGCTGCACAGTACTGTCTTTTTTCAATCTACACACGATACCCCATAATGACAAAGTGAAAACATGTTTTTCAAAACTTGTGCAAATTTATTGTAAATTAAATACAGAAATATCCCATGTACATTAGTATTCACACCCTTGAGTAAATATTTTATTTATTTTTTACATTTTATTTCACCTTTATTTAACCAGGTTGGCCAGTTGAGAATAAGATAAAGACAAAGCAAAGCAGTGCGACAAAAACAACATAGAGTTACACATGGGAGGAACAGACGTACAGTCAATCACACAATAGAAAAATCTGTATGCAGTGTGTGCAAATTAAGTAAGGAGGTAAGGCAATAAATAGGTCACAGTGGTGAAGTAATTACAATTTAGAATTTACACTGGGGTGATATATGTGCAGATGAGGATGTGCAAGTAGAAATACTGGTGTGCAATAGAGCAGAAAAACATAAACAAGTATGGGGATGAGGTAGATTGGATGGGCTATTTACAGATGGGCTGTGTACAGCTGCAGAGATCGGTAAGCTGCTCTGACAGCTGACGCTTAAAGTTAGTGAGGGAGATATAAGTCTCTAACTTCAGTGATTTTTGAAATTTGTTCCATTTGCAGCAGAGAACTGGAAGGAAAGGCGGCCAAATAGATGTTGGCTTTAGGGATGACCAGTGAGATATACCTGTTGGAGCGCGTTCTACGGGTGGGTGTTGATATGGAGACCAGTGAGCTGAGATAAGGGGGAGCTTTACCTATCAAAGACTTATAGATGAACTGGAGCCAGTGGGTCTGCCGATGAATATGAAGCGAGGACCAGCCAATGAGAACATACAGGTCGCAGTGGTGGGTAGTATATGGGGCTTTGGTGACAAAACGGATGGCACTTTGATAGACTGCATCCAATTTGCTGAGTAGAGTGTTGGAGACTATTTTGTAAATGACATCGCCGAAGTCAGGGATCAGTAGGATAGTCAGTTTTATGATAATATGTTTAGCAGCATGAGTGAAGGAGGCTTTGTTGTGAAATAGGAAGCCAATTCTACTTTGGATTGGAGATGCTTAATGTGAGTTTGGAAGGAGAGTTTACAGTCTAGCCAGACACCTAGGTATTTATAGTTTTCCACATATTCTAAGTCAGAACCGTCCAGAGTAGCGATGCTAGTTGGGCGGGCAGCGATCGGTTTAAGAGCATGCATTTTCGTTTTACTAGCATTTAAGAGCAGTTGGAGGCCACGTAAGGACTGTTGTGTGGCGTTGAAAATCGTTTTGAGGTTTGTTAACACAGTGTCCAAAGAAGGGCCAGATGTAAACAGAATGGTGTCGTCTGTGTAGAGGTGGATCAAAGAATCACCAGCAGCAAGAGCGTCATCATTTATATATACAGAGAAATTAGTCAGCCCGAGAATTGAACACTGTGGCACCCCCATAGAGACTGCCAGAGGTCCAGACAACAGGCCCTCCGATTTGACACACTGAACTCTATCAGATAAGTAGTTAGTGAACCAGGCGAGGCAGTCATTAGAGAAACCAAGGCTGTTGAGTCTGCCGATAAGAATACAGTGATTGAGAGAGTCGAAGGCCTTGGCCAGGTCAATGAAGACGGCTGCACAGTACTGTCTTTTTCCAATGGCGGTTATGACATCATTTTGGACCTTGAGCGTGGTTGAGGTGCACCCTTGACCATCTCGGAAACCAGATTGCATAGCAGAGAAGGTACGGGTTGGATTCAAAATGGTCTGTGATCTGTTTTTTCACTTGGCTTTTGATGACTTTAGAAAGGCAGGGCAGGATGGATATAGGTCTTAACAGTTTAGGTCTAGAGAGTCTCCCCCTTTGAAGAGGAGGATGACCGCGGCCACTTTCCAATCTTAAGGAATCTCAGATGATACGAAAGAGAGGTTGAACAGACCAAAATACTTTGTAGAAGCACCTTTCGCTATGATTACAGCTGTGAGTCTTTCTGGGTAGTTATCTAAGAGCTTTCCACAGCTGGATTGTGCAACATTTGCACATTATTCTTAGAAAGGTTATTCAAGCTCTGTCAAATTGGTTGTTGATCATGGCTTGGCAACCCTTTTCAGGTCTTACCATATATTTTCAATAAGTCAAAACTGTAACTCGGCCACTCAGGAACATCTTGGTAAGCAACTCCAGTGTAGATTTGGCCTTGTGTTTTAGGTTGTTGTCCTGCTGAAAGGTGAATTCATCTCCCAGTATCAGTTGGAAAGCAGACTGAACCAGGTTTTCCTTAGCTCCATTCCGCTTCTTTTTTATCCTGAAAAACAACCTGTCCTTAATAATTACAAGCATACCCATAACATGATGCAGTCACCATTATGCTTGAAAATATGAAGAGTGGTACTCAGTGATGTGTTGTATTGGATTTTCCCATAACATAACACTTTGTACTCAGGACAAAAAGTTAATTGCTTTGTCACATTTTCTTTTCATTTTTACTTTAGTGCCTTGTTACAAACAGGATGCATGTGTTAGAATATTTTTTATTCTGTACAAGCTTCCTTCTTTTCACTCTGTCGATTAGGTTAGTATTGTGGAGTAACTACAATGTTGATCCATCCCCAGTTTTTCTTATTACAGCAATTAAACTCTGTAATTGTTTTAAAGTTGCCATTGGCCTCCAGGTGAATTCCCTGAACTGTTTCCTTCCTCTTCAGACGCATGTATCTTTGTAGTGACTGGGTGTATTGATACACCATCCAAAGTGTAAATAATAGCTTCACCAGACTCAAAGAGATATTCAATGTGCTTTTAAAAAAAAACTATCTGTCATGTTCTGACCATAGTTCTGTTATTTTATTATTTGTTTTAGTATGGTCAGGGTGTGAGTTGGGGTGGGCAGTCTATGTTTGTTTTACTATGTTGGTTTTTGTGTTAGGCCTAGTATGGTTCTCAATCAGAGGCAGGTGTCGTTAGTTGTCTCTGATTGAGAATCATACTTAGGTAGCCTGGGTTTCACTTTTGGTTTGTGGGTGTTTGTTTCCGTGTGAGTGTTTGGGCCACACGGTACTGTTTCGGTTTTGGTAAATTCACGTTGTCATTTATTGTTTAGTGTTCTGAGTTTGATTTAAACATCATCATGAACACTTATCACGCTGCGTTTTGGTCCTCACCTTCTTCCACCGACAACAACCCTTACAGAATCACCCACCACCAAGGGCAGACATTGACTTCCGGCACCGGCAGAGATGGCCGCCTCGCTTCGCGATCCTAGGAGACTATGCAGTTTTTTGTTTTTTTTACATGTTATTTCTTACATTAGTACCCCAGGTCATCTTAGGTTTCATTACATACAGTCGAGAAGAACTACTGAATATAAGATCAGCGTCAACTCACCATCAGTACGACCAAGAATATGTTTTTTGCGACGCGGATCCTGAGTTCTGCCTTATAAACAGGACAACGGAATGGATTCCATGCAGCGACCCAAAAAAAGACTCCGAAAAAGAGGGAAACGAGGCGGTCTTCTGGTCAGACTCCGGAGACGGGCACACCGTGCACCACTCCCTAGCATTCTTCTTGCCAATGTCCAGTCTCTTGACAACAATGTTGATGAAATCCGAGCAAGGGTAGCATTCCAGAGGGACATCAGAGACTGTAACGTTCTCTGCTTCACGGAAACATGGCTCACTGGAGAGACGCTATCTGGGGCGGTGCAGCCAAGGGGTTTCTCCACGCACCGCGCCGACAGAAACAAACAACTTTCTGGTAAGAAGAGTGGTGGGGGCGTATGCCTCATGACTAACGAGACATGGTGTGATGAAAGAAACATACAGGAACTCAAATCCTTCTGTTCACCTGATTTAGAATTCCTCACAATCAAATGTTCTACCAAGAGAATTCTCTTCGATTATAATCACAGCCGTATATACCCCCCCCCCAAGCAGACACTTTATTTAACTCTTTGCAAACTGGAAACCATCTATCTGGAGGCTGCATTCATTGTAGCTGGGGATTTTAACAAGGCTAATCTGAAAACAAGACTCCCTAAATTTTATCAGCATATCGATTGCGCAACCAGGGGTGGTAAAACCTTGGATCATTGTTACTCTAACTTCCGCGACGCATATAAGGCCCTGCCCCGCCCCCCTTTCGGAAAAGCTGACCACGACTTCATTTTGTTGATCACCGCCTGTCTACAGACAGAAACTAAAACAAGTGGCTCCCACGCTGACGTCTGTCCAACGCTGGTCCGACCAAGCTGACTCCACACTCCAAGACTGCTTCCATCATGTGGACTGGGATAGGTTTCAGACACCTGAAACCCCACCTCTTTAAGGAATACCTAGGATAGGATAAGTAATCCCTCTCACCCCCCCACTTTAAGATTTAGATGCACTATTGTGAATGCACCAATTTGTAAGTCGCTCTGGATAAGAGCGTCTGCTAAATTACTTAAATGTAAATGTAAATGTATTGCGTCAGATAACAATATTGACGAATACGCTGATTCGGTGTGCGAGTTCATTAGAACGTGCGTTGAAGATGTCGTTCCCATAGCAACGATTAAAACATTCCCTAACCAGAAACCGTGGATTGATGGCAGCATTCGCGTGAAACTGAAAGCGCGAACCACTGCTTTTAATCAAGGCAAGGTGTCCGGTAACATGACCGAATACAAACAGTGCAGCTATTCCCTCCGCAAGGCTATCAAACAAGCTAAGCGTCAGTACAGAGACAAAGTAGAATCTCAATTCAACGGCTCAGACACAAGAGGCATGTGACAGGGTCTACAGTCAATCACGGACTACAAGAAGAAATCCAGCCCAGTCACGGACCAGGATGTCTTGCTCCCAGGCAGACTAAATAACTTTTTTTCCCGCTTTGAGGACAATACAGTGCCACTGACACGGCCTGCAACGAAAACATGCAGTCTCTCCTTCACTGCAGCCGAAGTGAGTAAGACATTTAAACGTGTTAACCCTCGCAAGGCTGCAGGCCCAGAAGGCATCCCCAGCCGCGCCCTCAGAGCATGCACAGACCAGCTGGCCGGTGTGTTTACGGACATATTCAATCAATCCCTATACCAGTCTGCTGTTCCCACATGCTTCAAGAGGGCCACCATTGTTTCTGTTCCCAAGAAAGCTAAGGTAACTGAGCTAAACGACTACCGCCCCATAGCACTCACTTCCGTCATCATGAAGTGCTTTGAGAGACTAGTCAAGGACCATATCACCTCCACCTTACCTGACACCCTAGACCCACTCCAATTTGCTTACCGCCCAAATAGGTCCACAGACGATGCAATCTCAACCACACTGCACACTGCCCTAACCCATCTGGACAAGAGGAATACCTATGTGAGAATGCTGTTCATCGACTACAGCTCGGCATTCAACACCATAGTACCCTCCAAGCTCGAGACCCTGGGTCTCGACCCCGCCCTGTGCAACTGGGTACTGGACTTCCTGACGGGCCGCCCCTAGGTGGTGAGGGTAGGCAACAACATCTCCTCCCCACTGATCCTCAACACGGGGGCCCCACAAGAGTGCATTCTGAGCCCTCTCCTCTCCTTCACCCACGACTGCGTGGCCACGCACGCCTCCAACTCAATCATCAAGTTTGCGGACAACACAACAGTGGTAGGCTTGATTATCAACAACGACGAGATGGCCTACAGGGAGGAGGTGAGGGCCCTCGGAGTGTGGTGTCAGGAAAATAACCTCACACTCAACGTCAACAAAACTAAAGAGATGATTGTGGACTTCAGGAAACAGCAGAGGGAACACCCCCCCTATCCACATCGATGGAACAGTAGTGGAGAGGGTAGCAAGTTTTAAGTTCCTCGGCATACACATCACAGACAAACTGAATTGGTCCACACACACAGACAGCATCGTGAAGAAGGCGCAGCAGCGCCTCTTCAACCTCAGGAGGCTGAAGAAATTCGGCTTGTCACCAAAAGCACTCACAAACTTCTACAGATGCACAATCGAGAGCATCCTGGTGGGCTGTATCACCGCCTGGTACGGCAACTGCTCTGCCCTCAACCGTAGGGTAGTGAGGTCTGCACAACGCATCACCGGGGGCAAACTACCTGCCCTCCAGGACACCTACACCACCCGATGTTACAGGAAGGCCATAAAGATCATCAAGGACATCAACAACCCGAGCCACTGCCTGTTCACCCCGCTATCATCCAGAAGGCGAGGTCAGAACAGGTGCATCAAAGCTGGGACCGAGAGACTGAAAAACAGCTTCTATCTCAAGGCCATCAGACTGTTAAACAGCCACCACTAACATTGAGTGGCTGCTGCCAACACACTGACATTGACACTGACTCAACTCCAGCCACTTTAATAATGGGAATTGATGGGAAATCACTAGCCACTTTAAACAATGCTACCTTATATAATGTTACTTACCCTACATTATTCATCTCATATGCATACGTATATACTGTACTCTATATCATTGACTGCATCCTTATGTAATACACGTATCACTAGCCACTTTAACTATGCCACTTTGTTTACATACTCATCTCATATGTATATACTGTACTCGATACCATCTACTGTATCTTGCCTATGCTGCCCTGTACCATCACTCATTCATATATCCTTATGTACATATTCTTTATCCCCTTACACTGTGTATATGACAGTAGTTTTGGAATTGTTAGTTAGATTACTTGTTGGTTATTACTGCATTGTCGGAACTAGAAGCACAAGCATTTCGCTACACTCCCATTAACATCTGCTAACCATGTGTATGTGACAAGTAAAATTTGATTTGATTTGATTTGATTTGACCAAGCAGCGTGATAACGGGCAGCAGAAGGAGAGGCAACGATATTTGGAGAACTGGACTTGGGAGGAGATTCTGGACAGCAAAGGACCCTGGGCACAAGCAGGGGAATACTGACGCCCTAAAGCAGGGCTGGAGGCAGCGAAAGCAGAGAGGCGCCGGTATGAGGAGGCAGCACGGCAGCGCGGCTGGAAGCCCGAGAGGCAGTCCCAAAAATGTATTGGAGGGCGGCACACAGGGAGTGTGGCTAAGTCAGGTAGGAGACCTGAGCCAGCTCCCCGTGCTTACCGGAGAGCGAGAGGGACCGTGCAGGCACTGTGTTATGCGGTGTAACGCACGGTGTCCCCGGTGCGTGTGCATACCCGGTGCGGTACATTCCAGCTCCTCGCATCGGCCGGGCTAGAGTGGGCATCGAGCCAGGTGCCATGAAGCCGGCTCTACGTATCTGGTCTCCAGTGCGTCTCCTCGGGCCGGCGTACATGGCACCAGCCTTACGCATGGTATCCCCGGTTCGCCAGCACAGCCCAGTGCGAGCTATTCCACCTCGCCACACTGGCCTGGCTATGGGGAGCATTCAACCAGGTAAGTTTGGGCAGGCTCAGTGCTCAAGGTCTTCAGTGCACCTGCACGGACCGGTCTATCCGAGGCCACCTCCACGCACCAGCCCTCCATTGGCAGTCCTCCACACCAGACTTTCTCTCCGTCTTCTCCCTACAGGTGCTCCCGCCTGTCCAGCGCAGCACAGCCAGAGCCTTCTGCTTGTCCAGTGCTGCCAGAGTCTCCCGTCTGTCCTGTGCCGCCAGAGTCTCCCGTCTATCCTGAGCCGCCAGGGTCTCCCGTATGTCCTGAGCTGCCAGAGTCTCCCGTCTGTCCTGAGCCGCTAGAGTCTCCCGTCTGTCCTGAGCCGCCAGTCTGTCCTGACCCGCCAGAGCCTCCAGTCTGTCCTGAGCCCCCAGAGCCGCCTGTCTGTCCTGAGCCGCCAGAGTCTCCCGTCTGTCCTGAGCCGCCAGAGTCTCCCGTCTGTCCTGGGCCGCCAGAGTCTCCTGTCTGTCCTGAGTCGCCAGAGTCTCCCGTCTGTCCTGAGCCGCCAGAGTCTCCCGTCTGTCCTGAGCCGCCAGAGCCGCCAGTTTGTCCTGAGCTGCCAGAGCCGCCAGTCTATCCTGAGCCCCCAGAGCCGCCTATCTGTCCTGAGCCGCCAGAGTCTCCCGTCTGTCATGAGCCGCCAGAGTCTCCCGTCTGTCCTGAGCCACCGGAGCCGCCAGTCTTTCCTGAGCCGCCAGTCAGCCAGGAGCTGCCAGAGCCGCCAGTCAGCCAGGAGCCGCCAGAGCCGCCAGAGCCGCCAGTCAGCCAGGAGCCGCCAGGAGCCGCCAGAGCCGCCAGCCAGCCAGGAGCGCCAGAGCCGTCAGTCAGTCAGGAGCCACCAGAGCCGTCAGTCAGCCAGGAGCCGCCAGAGCCGTCAGTCAGCCAGGAGCCGCCAGAGCCGTCAGTCAGCCAGTACTGGCCTTCACTCCGGAGCAGTCTCCCGTCTGTCCGGCGCTGCCGGAGTCTCCCGCCACACGGTACTGTTTCGGTTTTGGTATAATTCACGTTGTCATTTATTGTTTAGTGTTCTGAGTTTTAACATCATCATGAACACTTACCACGCTGCACTTTGGTCCTCACCTTCTTCCACCGATGACAACCCTTACACTATCTACCAAAAGGTGGACTTTGTTTGGCATTGCAAAACCTCCCTGGTCTTTGTGGTTGAATCTGTGTTTTTGAATTCCCTGCCTGACTGCAGAACCTTACAGATATTTTTTTTGTGTGGGGTACAGAGATTAGTTATTCATTAAAAAATAATGTTAAACACTATTATTGCACACAGAGCGAGTCCATGCAACTTATGTGACTTGTTAGGTAAATGTTAACAAAGGGGTTGAATAGTTGTTGACTCAAAACATTTCAGCGTTTTTTGTGTGGTTTTTTTTGTAAACTAAAAAAAAAAAACGTTATTCCACTTTGACATTATGGGGTATTGTGTATAGGCCAGTGACAACAAATTTAAACTTAATCTATTTTAAATTCAGTCTGTAACACAACAAAATGTGGAATAAGTCAAGAGGTGTGAATACTTTGCACATGAGTGACCACAACATCAGTTGTTAGGTTACAGGTACTGTAGGTTGCTCTTACTCAGCATTAAGAGATACTGGGAGGTTTGGTCGTTTTCACACCAAATAGTATGTGGTTGGCACTAGACAGTACATGTTTGATGTGAGTTATTTCCGACTGACTTCCAATACAATACATAGTCTACTACTGGCTCAATCCACTTTTGACCTTTGTTACATCAACTCAAACCCATTCTATGGATGTTATGGTAACATTTGCCAAATGGAGGGCGAGGGAGAGCTTTGTACAGATTCTATAGTTTTTATGGTCAGATTTGGTCAGATTTGTCAAATGGAGGGCGAGGGAGGGCTTTGTACAGATTCTATAGTTTTTATGGTCAGATTTGGTCAGATTTGTCAAATGGAGGGCGAGGGAGAGCTTTGAACAGATTCTATAGTTTTTATGGTCAGATTTGGTCAGATTTGTCAAATGGAGGGCGAGAAAGAGCTTTGAACAGATTCTATAGTTTTTATGGTCAGATTTGGTCAGATTTGGTCAGATTTGTCAAATGGAGGGCGAGGGAGGGCTTTGTACAGATTCTATAGTTTTTATGGTCAGATTTGGTCAGATTTGTCAAATGGAGGGCGAGCGAGAGCTTTGAACAGATTCTATAGTTTTTATGGTCAGATTTGGTCAGATTTGTCAAATGGAGGGCGAGAGAGAGCTTTGTACAGATTCTATGGATGTGTGTCACAGACCTTCTCCTGGTTCAGTATAGATTTTTGACTCTTTCGTCATACCAAATCAGATGCATTATGAATGGCCATTCAAGCAACTGGGCTTTAAACACTTTTCTTTTTCCCCCGTCACGTCTATTGTAAAACAACATTTTAAATGTATGTCATCAAAGACACAGTAACTTATCAGCAACATTATCAAACAAAAAGTTGAAACCAGAACAGCGGCTCTACCTAGTGTCTTTCTCAGGGGGAGCAGTGTACTGTATTTCTGGCCAGGTAAAGCCTTGTCCATGTGATCTGCCACCCATCCACCTGATCTCCTGTTCTCTGCTCTCGTCTCACACCAATCCACTCAGACTGACAGCGACACCTAAGCATACCTGACCAGAGGACAGTTTCAATGCCAAGTCACACTGGTTCCTCATACATCTTTAAACAGCCTGACCTTATGACCTTTTGTCTCTGCCTGGCTACACGTGCCTGTGCAGTCCTTTACAGCTCTGTACATGTCATCTTCTTACATTGGTTATTGTGTTCCCACTGAGCACAGACATCAGTTTAATGTTTAGATTTGATTGGCATTTGGTTGAGTTGTCAGCTAATGACATCAACAAAACATGTCACTGTCATTGGATTTAGGTTAACGAATGGGCAAAACAAACGTTGTATTGTTTCTAATCCAATCAGTTTTCCACATTGATTCATTTCATCACATTTAGGTTGAAATGACATGGAAGCAATGTTGATTCAACCAGTTTTTGCTCAGTGGGTTGCTCCTCCAAATGTGTCTGCCATAGGGTATCGTGGCAAATTAATTGCAATTGAACATCTTATGTGGCCACTGTGGAATTGTGATATGGAATGATTGAGTAGCAGGTGAAGAACATTTGTTGCTCGCAAAATGTATATTTGTGTAGTATGCATGAATAACCTAGTAGACGTATTTTGTTTGTGATCTTTGACGTCATAGGTCTCTATCAAACTCTGTACATTTCTTATCCTTGCATCAATAAAAACAGGAAACAGAGTGCTCCCTGTGGAAGCATCTCATATGATAACTCCAGAAGCATTTATTTAGATTCATCCCCCAGAGTTCCGAATGTTCAAATATCGTGAATAAACTGTATCTTAATAGTGTCCATAGAGATCTGCTCATCTCTCCTTATGAGCTGTGAGCTGTATAAATGCTACTACTGCACAGCACCATTCATTTCCTGGCATCCATTTAGGCTCCAAATGGTTCCTTGGTTTCTTATGCTCTCTGGCTGTCCAAAGTGCTCTTGTCGCGACTGGGTCCCAGTGTCTGCCTGCCTGCTGGAGCTATTGCATCCATATAAACAGGGGCCTGTGTGTTGTGCTTGGCAGGCCTGTGTTTGCTGTCTACCGTATACGGCTGCTCCTCTCCAACTTCATGGTGATGCATGACGTAGCTCTTTATAAACAGATGCATGTATTATGTCCATGTAATAGCCTATTCTTTTCCACTTTACATTTTATCTATCATGTTTATCTATTAATCATATTTAGAAAGCAAAGTTTATATACATGTCATACACACAATAGGCGGATAGGATTTTCAACTGTACTGAACTTGAATACTTGACTTCCAAAAATGTGTTTATTATCTTATTATCGGTATTTGACAAGAAACCATTAGGTCCCAAGTCAACATACGTAAGCGTGTTTACAGCAGGCAATAGTTTTGTCATGCGTTTGGTACCATAACTTGGTACACGTAAAGAAAATATCCTGTAATGTCATATCTTCACCACTAGAGAGCGAAAGAGGACCCATCCGCTCCAGCCAATAGCCATCATCTATCTCTTGCATTGCCAGTAGAGTCTGGCTGGTTACTGGTTATGGTTGGCTGGTGTCCCTGACCCTCCCTTTGCTCTTTTATCTTCCTGTGGCTAATTACCCGTCTCTGTTGTGCTGCAACATCTGTTTCTGCTGTCAAGATCACTACAGAGATCTCCTCATCTCTCCCTCTCTGCAGTGAGCTGTGTAAATGTTGCTACTGGACAGCACCATTCAGCCATCTCTTGGCGTCAATTTTGGCTGGACACAGCAAATGAAATCACAGTTTGAGAGCATTAAGAAACGTACAACACCAATCAAACGTTTGGACACACCTACTTATTCTAGCTGGTTGAGAGAATGCCAAGTGTGTGCAAAGCGGTCATCAAGGCAAAGGGTAGCTACTTTGAAGAATATAAAATATATTTGGATTTGTTTAACCCTTTTTTGTTTACTACATGATTCCCTGTGTTTTATTTCATCGTATTGATGTCTTCACTAATATTCTACAATGTAGAAAATAGTAAAAATATAGAAAAACCCTGGAAAGTGTAAGTGTGTCCAAACTTTTGACTGGTACTGTATGTGAAGCATATGTGCAGTGGTTTCACAACACTACATCATAAACAAAGATTAGAAGCAGCATTTAACACACAGAAAGAAACTAGAGATCTGATGGACAATTACTTAGTCCAAAGAGTATCTTCACAAACTATGTTTACATTACACCTATAGGCTAGCACATAATGAAGCCTCAATGTTGCAAGAAGCTGAAATCCACACAACTACAGACCACATATTGTCATGCAGACCATGTCTTCAATAAAGATGACCTCCACAGCCATACTGTATCCAATAAGACCCATTTGCAAAGTTGCACTTTGAGAGATTCCCTCTATCTCATTGGAGACCCCTCCTCTCTCTGCTGACCTGGCATGCTGTGAGCCCATCTTCCTCCTCTGTGACAGCCGTTTTCTGCATTACATTTACATTACATTTAAGTCATTTAGCAGACGCTCTTATCCAGAGCGACTTACAAATTGGTGCATTCACCTTATGACATCCAGTGGAACAGCCACTTTACAATAGTGCATCTAAATCTTTTAAAGGGGGGGGGTGAGAAGGATTACTTTATCCTATCCTAGGTATTCCTTAAAGAGGTGGGGTTTCAGGTGTCTCCGGAAGGTGGTGATTGACTCCGCTGTCCGGGTGTCGTGAGGGAGTTTGTTCCACCATTGGGGGGCCAGAGCAGCGAACAGTTTTGACTGGGCTGAGCGGAAGCTGTACATATTAATGTTTGTCATTTATTATCATGTCTTGTGCTCCCCATTCTGTTCGTTTCCCTCTGCTGGTCTTATTGGGTTCTTTCCCTCTTTCTATCCCCCTCTCCCCCTCTCTCCTCTCTCTCTCCCTCTCTGTCGTTCGTTCCTGCTCCCAGCTGTTCCTATTCCTAATCATCATTTAGTCTTCCCACCTTCTTTCCCTGATTAGAGTCTATTTATTCCTTTGTGTTCCGTTCCTGTTCTGCATTTAGTATTCCCTGTGAGCTGTTCCATTCCGTGTGAGCAGAGTTCCTCAGTGGTAGGGAGGCGAGCAGGCCAGAGGTGGATGAACACAGTGCCCTTGTTTGGGTGTAGGGCCTGATCAGAGCCTGGAGGTACTGAGGTGCCGTTCCCCTCACAGCTCCGTAGGCAAGCACCATGGTCTTGTAGCGGATGCGAGCTTCAACTGGAAGCCAGTGGAGAGAGCGGAGGAGCGGGGTGACGTGAGAGAACTTGGGAAGGTTGAACACTAGACGGGCTGCGGCGTTCTGGATGAGTTGTAGGGGTTTAATGGCACAGGCAGGGAGCCCAGCCAACAGCGAGTTGCAGTAATCCAGACGGGAGATGACAAGTGCCTGGATTAGGACCTGCGCCGCTTCCTGTGTGAGGCAGGGTCGTACTCTGCGGATGTTGTAGAGCATGAACCTACAGGAACGGGGCACCGCCTTGATGTTAGTTGAGAACGACAGGGTGTTGTCCAGGATCACGCCAAGGTTCTTAGCGCTCTGGGAGGAGGACACAATGGAGTTGTCAACCGTGATGGCGAGATCATGGAACGGGGCAGTCCTTCCCCGGGAGTAAGAGCAGCTCCGTCTTGCCGAGGTTCAGCTTGAGGTGGTGATCCGTCATCCACACTGATATGTCTGCCAGACATGCAGAGATGCGATTCGCCATCTGGTCATCAGAAGGGGGAAAGGAGAAGATTAATTGTGTGTCGTCTGCATAGCAATGATAGGAGAGACCATGTGAGGTTATGACAGAGCCAAGTGACTTGGTGTATAGCGAGAATAGGAGAGGGCCTAGAACAGAGCCCTGGGGGACACCAGTGGTGAGAGCGCGTGGTGAGGAGACAGATTCTCGCCACGCCACCTGGTAGGAGCGACCTGTCAGGTAGGACGCAATCCAAGCGTGGGCCGCGCCGGAGATGCCCAACTCGGAGAGGGTGGAGAGGAGGATCTGATGGTTCACAGTATCGAAGGCAGCCGATAGGTCTAGAAGGATGAGAGCATCTCAATTACATTTCAATTACATTTAAAGGGCTTTATTGGCATGGGAAACATATGTTCACATTACCAAAGCAAGTGAAATAGATATTAAACAAAAGTGAAAAGATACAAATAAAATGCACAATAAACATTACGCTCACAAAAGTTTCAAAATCTGAAATGTCTTTATTCTGTCATATTATGTGTATATAGAGTGTTGTAATGATGTGCATCTCTCTTCCTCTAACCCTGTCCCCCTCTGTGACAGCCCCCCCTCTCTTTCTCTCCACCTCTCATCCCCCTTCTGTGACAGAATCTCACCACCTGGAGCAGAAACATGGGCAGTAAGGTCTGCTCCTGCCTGGCTTCTGCTCCATCTGTCCACAGCAGTGGGGGAGAGAGAGAGACCGGAGCTGTTCCCTACTGGAGACCAGCACAGCCTGGTGGACAGCCAGACCTCTCTCTCTCTCTCTCTCCCTCTCTCTCTCAATTACATTTAATTTAAGGGCTTTATTGGCATGGGAAACATTTTTACATTGCCAACGCCAGTGAGATAGATAATAAACAAAAGTGAAATAAACAATACAAAAAGGTACCGTAAAAATTACACTCACAAAAGTGTCATATAATGTGAAAATAGTTAGAGTAGAAAAGATCAAATAAATAAACAGACATATGGGTTGTATTTACAGTGGCTTGCAAAAGTATTCACCCCCTTGGCATTTATCCTGTTTTGATGCCTTACAACCTGGAATTAAAATAGATTTTGGGGGTGTTGGTATCATTTGATTTACCCAACATGCCTACCATTTTGAAGATGAAAAATATTTTCTATTGTGAAACAAACAAGAAATAACACAAAAAAACAGAAAACTTGAGTGTGCATAATTATTCACCTCCCCAAAGTCAATACTTTGTAGAGCCACCTTTTGCAGCAATTGCTGCAAGTCTCTTGGGTACGTCTCTATAAGCTTGGCACATCTAGCCACTGGGATTTTCTCCTATTCTTCAAGGCACAACTGCTCCAGCTCCTTCAAATTGGATGGGTTCCGCTAGTGTACAGCAATCTTTAAGTCATACCACAGATTCTCAATTGGATTGAGGTCTGGGCTTTGAATAGGGCATTCCAAGACATGTAAATGTTTCCCCTTAAACCACTCAAGTGTTGCTTTAGCAGTATGCTTAGGGTCCTTGTCCTGCTGGAAGGTGAACCTCCATTAGAGTCTCACATCTCTGGAAGACCTAAACAGGTTTCTCTCAAGAGTTTTCCTGTATTTAGCGCCATCCATCATTCTTTCAATTCTAACCAGTTTCCCAGTCCCTGCTGATGAAAAATGTGTTATTGGTGTTCTTGGGGTGATGTGAGGAGTTGGGCTTGTGCCAGACATGGCATTTTCCTTGAAGGTCAAACAGCTACATTTTAGTCTCATCTGGCCAGAATACTTTCTTACATATGTTTGGGGAGTCTCCCACATGCCTTTTGGCAAACACCAAATGTGTTTGCTTATTTTTTTCTTGGAGCAATGGCTTTTCTCTGGCCACTCTTCCGTAAAGCCCAGCTTTGTGGGGTGTACGTCATAAAGTGGTCCTATGGACAGATACTCCAATCTCCACTGTGGAGCTTTTCACCTCCTTCAGCGTTATCTTTGGTCTCTTTGTTGCCTCTCTGATTAATGCCCTCCTTGCCTGGTCCGTGAGTTTTGGTGGGTGGCCCTCTCTTGGCAGGTTTGTTGTGGTGCCATATTCTTTCCATTTTTTAATAATGGATTTAATGGCGTTCCGTGGATTGTTCAAAGTTTTGGAAAAACAATTATAACTCAACACTGATCTGTAATTCTCCACAACTTTGTCCCTCACCTGTTTGGAGAGCTCCTTGGTCTTCATGGTGCCGCTATCCTGGTGGTGCCCCTTGCTGTGGTGTTGCGGACACTGGTGCCATTCAGAACAGGTGTATATATACTGAGATCATGTGACACTTAGACTGCACACGGGTGGACTTTATTTAACTAATTATGTGACTTCCGAAGGTAATTGGTTGCACCAGATCTTATTTAGGGACTTCATAGCAAAGAGGGTGAATACATATGTATGCCCCACTTTTTTTATTAATTTTATTATTTTTATTATTTGAAACAAGTAATTTTTTTCATTTCACTTTACATGAAATCCAAATAAAAATCCATTTAACTTCTTGGCACACCCATCCCTTTAGCGGCATTTTTTCAACATCCGCTGAATTGCAGAGCACCAAATACAAATTAAATTACTAAAAATATAAAATTTGTGCAATATAGCAAAACACAGCTTAGCTTGTTGTCAATCCACTTGGCGTGTCAGTATCCGTAACGTTCGTAGAAACACGTCAAACGTTTTTTATAATCAATCCTCAGGTTGTTTTTACAATAAATAATCAATACTATTTCAACCGGACTGTAGCTGTTTCAGTAGGAGAGAGATGTCTGCTCCAAGCTGCTCGCGCATGCAAAACTCTGCTGGCACCCAGCCATCCACTGGTGTGATGTGATCTTTCTCGCTAATTTTTCTGAATAAAAGCCTGCGACTATGTCTAAAGACTGTTCAGACCATGTGGAAGCCATAGGAAAAGGAATCTGGTTGATATCTCTTTAAATGGAGGGAAGGCATGCAATGGAACAGGGAGCTTTCAAAATAGAAGGCACTTCCTCTTTAGATTTTCCTCATGTTTTCACCTGCAATATCAGTGCTGTTATACTCACAGACAATATTTTGACAGTTTTGGAAACTTCAGAGTGTTTCCTATCCAAATCTGACAATTATATGCATATTCTAGATTCTGGGCCTGAGAAATAGGAAGTTTCATTTGGGTATGTTTTTCATCCAAACATCAAAATACTGCCCCCTACACTCAAGAGGTTAAATTACAGGTTGTAATGCAACAAAATAGGAAAAACACCAAGGGGGATGAATACTTTTGCAAGGCACTGTACAATGGTGTTTGTTCTTCACTGGTTGCCATTTTCTTGTGGCAACAGGTCACAAATCTTGCTGCTGTGTTGGCACACTGTGGTATTTCACCCAATAAATATGGGAATTTATCAAAATTGGGTTTGTTTTCAAATTCTGTGAGGGTCTGTGTAATCTGAGGGAAATATTTGTCTCTAATATGTTCATACATTTGGCAGGAGGTTAGGAAGTGCAGCTCAGTTTCCATCTCCTTTTGTGGGCAGTGTGCACATAGCTTGTCTTCTCAAATAGCATTCTAGTTTGCTCAGTTTTTTTATGATTCTTTCCAATGTGTCAAATAATTATCTTTTTGTTTTCTTATGATATGGTTATGTCTAATTGTGGTGCTGTCTTGGGGCTCTGTGGGATGTGATAACACTGGCGAGTGTTATCCAGGTTAAAAAACTAACAATGACTAAATAGCTTGTAGCTAGTTAGCTGGTTAGCTTCTGGAGGTTCTTGAGTGTGTTCTAAAAATTAAAAATAATAGCGATTCCGTATCACATTGGGTGAGGCAGGTTTCCGGAAGGTATAAACAAATAAAAAAATCGGAAAGAGATAGAAAGTACATATGGGTCCAGTGAGTGTTTGGGATGCGGCGATGCAGACGGTTAGCAGGCCTGTGCTAACAAGCTAACAGTTAGCAGGCCGTTAGTAAACAAGGTAGCAGTTAGCGGACCTGGGCTAAACAAGCTAGCAGTTAGCAGGCCGAATTAGCAAGCAAGGAGATAGCAAGGGCTAGAGAGTTAGCCTTTGGGGGACGTCGTGATGGGGTGAGTCTGTTTATTCCTCTTCATGCGGTGACATCGATAGACCGGTCGTGGGCCCGGGTATTGTAGCCCAGGAGTATGCTACGGTGTTAAGCACAGGTGCTCTGGCCGGGCTGGCTTTAAGCTAAGTGGGTGGAAACACTAGCCAGGAGTAATCATCCGGGGTTGCGGTTTAGCTCGATAGCTAGTTGTGAAGATCCAGCTGAAAAATGTTCCGTTTGTGGTGGGAATCCGGGGATAAAAAATAAATAGGTCCGTTATTCTCTGGTTAGCGTCGCGTTGTTCGAACTGGCGAGAGCTTTCCAAGCTAAAGGTTAGCTGATGACCGGTTGGCTGAAGACCGCTAGCATAGCTGGTGGTTAGCTGGCTAGCTTCAGTTGAGGGGTTCCGGTTCCGAAGTAAATATAAATACTTTAGGAAAAAGTAGCTACATTGGGTGAGGCGGGTTGCAGGAGAGTATTTGGAAGCTTAGGTTTAGCAAAATGTTTTTAAAGATATGCGAAGAAAAATATGTAAATATGTAAAACGAAAAAGAAACGATATATACAGGGGACACGATACGACAGGACGACTTACTGCTACGCCATCTTGGATCAGATTCCAGTTCAGTCCAGTCGCCCAGTTCAAAAACCTCAAGACAGTGACATGTTTCCTGATTAATATATTGATGGGAAATAAGTACTCAGAGAAAAAATTATGTAATTGTTTGATTGTAAATGTGATTACAAAGAGTAACTTTATAGCAAGAGTAACACTCTTGTAGCAATTAGCCTGGGGATGAAGATTTATGTTGGTATAAACTTGTTAACCGTCAAAAGCAAACTACGCTTCCATGACATGATCTTACTGAGGGTCAGTAGGTGGTGTTATACACTGTTGTCTGAATGGTTTGTGAAGGGGATTAAAAAGACAGGTGCCCTCATGGCCCTCATGGCCCTCATGGCCCTCATGGGCCTCTCCACTCAACACACACAGGCATGCGGTATGGAGCTGGAAGGACATGTGAGCCATCCATAGACGTATAAATTGTATTGTAAGGACCAGTGCAAGTACTCACACTAGGGCTGCGTGGTATACCGTATTTTGCTATACTGGTATTGATGGGACCGGTTTGGGTATGACAAAACCTTTAATTTTTACTGTTCTAATTACGTTTGTAACCAGTTTATAAAAGCAATAAGACACCTCTGCGGTTTGTGGTATTTGTTCAATATACCACGGCTAAGGGCTGTATCCAGGCACTCTGCATTGTGTTGTGTGTATGAACAGCCCTTAGCGGTGGTATATTGGACATATACCACACCCCCTCATGCCTTATTGCTTCTACTATTTAGGCATATAGCATTTGTGAAGTCATCAACCACTATTGTTTTAAATTCCACCCAAGGTGCAATTAGAAAATAGACAATACATATAGGCCTAGAGTTTTAAGGTATATGGTTGATTTCAAACATAATCTTCAAGTAAACAATTCATATTTTTGATTCACATCTCAATCGCAACCAAAAATGTAAGTTAAACAATAGGGCTAAATCAAATACAACTTTAAATGCACTTTAAATAAAGTTTGATTTGATTTAGTCTTATTCCTTAACTTAGATTTTTGGTAGAGATAGAAACTTGAATCCAAAATATCAATGATTCATTTGTAGACATACTGGATATTGAATTGTGTTTGGATGTCAACACATTAATGGAATCAAATATAATTTGAAGGAGAATTATTCTGCTTGGATAGTTCCAACTGTGCCGCTGACTTAGTCTGGCTATAATTCCAGTTTGTCTACAAATTAATAATTGATACAGTATGTTGGATTTACATCTCTATCTCCACCAAACAAGTTAAAGAATGGGATTAAATCAAACTTTAAATGCACTTAGTCCTACTCTTTAACTTAGATTTTAGGTTAAGATGGATACATGAATCCAACATATCAATTATTAATTTGTAAACAAACTAGAATTAAAGCCAGACTAAATCAGTGGTACAAAAGATGCATCTCCTACAAATGTTGATATTTGGTTGTGTTGTTTTTTGTGTCCGTTTTAATTTACTGAACAAAAACAATGCTGACAGAAAAAGATGCAGAATACAATAACCCCAAGGCTCATTGCTATAATTCAAGGTTTTGTTATGCAATTATGTGGCTGTGTGAAACAGTGTAGAACAGCTTTGAGGTCTCCCATTATTTTTGCTCTGAATTACATTGCATCTATTATATATTCCTGTCAGGTTTGTCTCTGTATGATATCAGCTATCCACTCTGTACACTACACCTGTAACTGTAACGCTCGTCGTTGGGAGATAGAGGAAGACCAAGGTGCAGCGTGGTAAGTGTCCATTTTTTACCAGGCCAAACATAGAAATAGAAAATCATAGACAAACTAACATAGACAACCCACCCAACTCACGCTCTGACCATACTAAAACAAAAGACAAAACAAATTAACTAAGCTCAGAACGTGACAACACCGGAATGGGTGGTGGTAGTAGTGTACATGTCAGAATGTGTGTGCAACTGGTCAACTGGAGTCAGGCGCAGGAGAGCAGAGATGAGTGAACAGGCACACTTTAATTGGCAGAAGCAAAAGTCGTACGCAACAGCGTCACAACACTCCAGCAAATGGCAAAAGTAAAATAATATAAAATAATGAACCACAATACAATACAACGGGTTGAAACAATACCCGGAAGGAAACAGCCTGACATGTCACCCAATAAATGTAACGAACAATTACACACACAGACATAGGAGGAACAGAGGAATATATTCACGTAGATTGATGAGGGAATGTAAACCAGGTGTGCGGGAAAACAAGACAAAACAAATGGAAAAAGAAAGGTGGAGCGGCGATGGCTAGAAGACCGCTGACTGGACTGGATGGTGGTAGTAGTGTACACTACACTGGACTGGGTGGTGGTATTAGTGTACACTACACTGGACTGGACTGTAATGGGGGTAACAGGGTTTCTGTTAGGAAAATGTGGCTCTGGAAAACATGACCAGGAAGATTTGAATTTACTGGCCATTTGAGAAATGTACCGGACCCATATGCATTGAGTGCGTAACCCATTAGGAAATCCACACAAAATGCTCAAATTATGGACGTCCACACAAAATGCTCAGATTATGGACGTCCACACAAAATGCTCAGATTATGGATGTCCACACAAGATGCTCAGATTATGGACGTCCACACAAAATGCTCAGATTATGGATGTCCACACAAAATGCTCAGATTATGGACGTCCACACAAGATGCTCAGATTATGGACGTCCACACAAGATGCTCAGATTATGGACGTCCACACAAGATGCTCAGATTATGGACGTCCACACAAGATGCTTAGATTATGGACGTCCACACAAGATGCTCAGATTATGGACGTCCACACAAGATGCTCAGATTATGGACGTCCACACAAGATGCTCAGATTATGGACGTCCACACAAGATGCTCAGATTATGGACGTCCACACAAGATGCTCAGATTATGGACGTCCACACAAAATGCTCAGATTATGGATGTCCACACAAGATGCTCAGGTTATGGACGTCCACACAAAATGCTCAGATTATGGTAATTCATTTTAACATACCATGCTACTCCTGTAATTAAGCAGCCAATAAAATGTCATTTTAAATCATTTGCCAAAATGCATTTAGCGGAAAAAAACGTTCTGAACAGTGCACCTGATACAGTTTGAGCTCTGCATTTTCACTGGCTTTTGGCCAGGTGGGACGCTAGCATCCCACATATCCCAGAGAGGTTAATTTCTGTTGATGTATCGTCTTAGGCCTACTAATTAGGCCTACAGTAATTTACCATGATCATTCTCGGAGTAGAAACGTTGTTTGCAGTTCACAACCTGCTACAATTGTGAGAAAAAAGTTTTGGTTTATGTCATAACCATAATTTACGACTTGTCAATTTGTTTATTGTCTTTTATATGGAGTGCTCCATGTGTGAAAAATACAAGGATCTGGTTTCTCTGTCTTGTTAACGTGGATGTAGAGCGTGCACCTGAGCAAGCAGAGAAGTAACGTACCTGGTCTGCTGTGTGCAAATGTAGGAAAGTGCCTATTTGGGGATGTTTGATTTCTGATAGTTTACCACTAATAAGCTGAGCTTCTCGGGTCATTTTTTCTGCTTTTTATACATTCATTGCAAATAATAGCCAAATAAAACTCTGGGGGCCTGGAATAGGCTAGTTGATATAATGTTGCAAATTCGCTAGAGACAGCTTCCGAACCGGATCCAGTTGACTGATTTAGTACTATTGTTTGCAGACCAAACACTTGAAAGACACCCTATCCCCTCAGCCCTCAAATTAAGTGGACACTTCTGATGACGTGTCATGATGTCTGATGAGTATACACTTACAGGGCGAGGGAGGAAGGAATGATTTTGAAATGGACCATTGGCCGGAAATTCATCACTCATTCATCCCACGATTATTGTGTTTTCAGTCACCGGTAACTTGTGGGTGCTTTATATGCGCTACAGTCAATTATGATAGCATGTCCATGTAATAAATAAAAATAATAATGTAATAAAAATGTAATTATTAATATACGCCAACTGTATGATAGCTAGCAAATTAATTAGCTAACTAATGTTAGCCAGCCTGGTTGGAACTGTTGTAGAAATGTTTTATTTCTACAATTTCCAAAAGATAACCAAATAAAAACACATTTACTTTTTACATAGTTGCAAAATGTCTAACTTATTTGCATTTTTTGTAAACTTACACTTGAATGTTGACTTCTCCATTGATGTTGTTTTTAACTTTTGCAGACTTTTCTTAGCTGGTGTAAAATCGTTGCAAATTGAATTATGGGGAGTGTAAGGCTCGGAGTGAACATAATTATACACTCGCAAAGCCGACTAAAAACCTGACTAAAAATGAGGGCTGAGGGGCTTACGTTGCAAACTTCCCTTGCTTATCTAATCATTTGGACCGCCAGCCAAGATGGCGATGGGGATTCCCCCAAGGGAGTAAAGCAAGGGTAAGTGGACAAAGGTGTGTCTTTTAAGTGTTTGGACCGGACCCAATGTTGCACTTGCACTTCACTAGCAATAGCTCAAGTCAAGACATATAAAGGCCTGTGATCAAAACAACTGGAATTTTCATTAGTATATTTTCTACTGTTTTTATTTGTCATCTTTGTGTATTTTTACTTAGTTGACAATGGACGTCATAGGTCAACGGGCCATTTAGACTATTCAGCTGCCAATGACCAGGATGTATAAACATGTCAGAGGCTGGTGCTCTCGCATTAGTTCAATTTTTACTTTTATATTTGTATAATTTGAATTATTTTTGTTATGATGAACTATGTGACAATTACTTTGAGGGAAAAAAATGTTATTATTGAAATGAAACTGTCCCATGAAAATTAGCACATAAGGCAAGTAGAAATGGTATAGGATAAATTGTATGTTTACTCAAACTTGATCGCTCTCTTCTGCCTCCAGAGCAAGATTCATGACAATAACCACCACCCTGCTCATTACAGACACCTGTGATAATCTGAAGTACTGCAAATGGCCACTAGATGTCTTGTGATAAATATATATATATATATATATTTTTTTTTTTACCTTTATTTAACTAGGCAAGTCAGTTAAGAACAAATTCTTATTTTCAATGACGGCCTAGGAATAGTGGGTTAACTGCCTGTTCAAGGGCAGAACGACAGATTTGTAGCTTGTCAGCTCAAGGGTTTGAACTTGCAACCTTCCAGTTACTAGTCCAACGCTCTAACAACTAGGCTACCCTGCCACCCCATATATAGAATTAATGTGCATTATATCTGTGTCCATATTGTCCATGAGTTTCAGGTAGACAGACCATTAGGTTCAATAGAAAATAGCCTAATAAATGAAATAAATGAAAAAATAATGTAATCAACAATGGCATTATTTTCAATTACCTCTGCAACTCCTCCTAAGATTAACTTTTTTTCACAACTGCCACCAGTTTGACACCAAAAAATGTACAACAAATACAAACTATAAAGGATAGGCCTACTGTATTTCATGCTGAAACGCTCATATTAAACACCAATGGTATTCACTAAGTTGATGGTTTATGTTTAGGATAATGTTTTACAGCTTATCATTTTATTTTTTATTTTAAAATCATCTTATTTAATTACTTCATATATTTTACTTGTGATAAGACCAGAGAGCGGGCCAGCAGCTGCCTCCAGGGCAAGATTCATGACAATAAACGTCGACCTGATAATTACAGACACCTCTGAGAATCTGAAGTACCCAAAAGGGCCACTAGATGTCTTGTGATAGATTACTTAAAATCCTTGAAAGATACCAGAATTCTGGTAGTTTATCGGTAAACTTCAAAAGTTTCCAGTAATATAACCTCCCTTTGCAATCATGCTTGTGGGTTTCATAATCACATCTTTATAATAATTGAATCATGATGAGGTGGGAGACAGGAACTAAGTTCAACCATTTATCTAGAACGCGATCATCTCAACACATGCAACCCCCATGATGCTCTGCGGCACAACCCCAATACACCACAGGTGACCACTTGTACCATATGTCACGTGGCTCAGTTGGTAGTGCATGGTGCTTGCAACACCAGGGTTGTGTGTTTGATTCCCAGGGGGGACAGGTATAAAATGTGTGCAGTTGCTCTGGATAAGAGCATCTGCTAAATGACAAAGTTGTAATATCTTGTATGTAATAAAAGGGTGAGAGCAGAACCAGCTGTGCTTTCACCTGTCCAGTTCTTTCAAACCAGTTTGGACAAGGAAACATGAAATGACAAGTGTTGTTGGGAAGCAGCCCCTGTCTCCAAGCAGAGTTTAAGGATCTGAGCGATACACCCTCCCCTCATCCTAAGCCACAGTGACCGCTGAGGAGAGATCAGTGTTTTACGATGTGCTGGATCCTCTTCTCACAGACTATCCTATCAGGTTTCCCTTGGCATGATGTCCGTGTCAGCACAGCACATAATTCAACCATGACAGTAAGACAGGCACACATGTCCACCACCACCCTTTGCATGTGAGGGGTCTTCTTCTCTATCAGACCACCTCTCCTTTGACCAGGCCAAAAGGCCAAGGCAGGAAGTGGTCGTATCATTTTATTTTGAGATGTCGAAATACTGTATGAACTTAATGACCCCTTAAGTAATACACAATACAATTCTTTCTGCTATAGAGAATGGACAGTGAGGAGATTATATTTGGTCCTACAGTATAGTAGAAATAGTACATATCCGTAGAGCATTAAAACATACAGAGCTACTGGTAACCTAATGGGGATACATGGTCAGGAGTATTATGCATCTCTGTTTGGGTAATGAGGGCTATCTGGTGTTGCATCGAGACTTCCATCATCATATCTAGACGTGTAATAATATTAGCACCTAGTTCAGTTGATGGATGAGCACATCTGATCTGGTCATGGGTTAGATCAGCATCCTGCTCGAGTAACTCTTTAGGAATTCTCACAATCCCGTATGAGTCTGCCTGGGAAGGTCAACAACATCAACCTCAATGTAAGGAAATACACAACACAGGCCTGGAAATAACATAGATATTTTAATGAGACAAGATTTTAGATAGTCTTGTTATATATCAGAGAGCTTTTGAAGGAACTGAAAACTAAATTTACGGTATGGATAGCGGGCTCGCCGATTAATTGATGATAATTACTGACAGCAACCGAATGTGCTGTTTCTGATACACAGTACTGTCCATTATGAGTGTGATATTCTGCTTGTATTCAGTTATTGATGAACGTGCAGACAGAGAGTATCTTCCCCATCTGCTATAAATAGTGCTACATTCCCTGCCTGTGCCTCAAGTTGTTCCCGCCTGTTCACATCTCTCACCTCCCTATATACGGGTTGTTGCAGTATTGTGTGTGTGTGTGTGTGTTGATTGAGTTCAATAACGGCAACGTGATCGCAAGTGATTGATACAGTTACCAAGCCATGCAAGTGTGAAATGTCCTCCTCACTTTCACACCCAACACATCATACACCTACTGTACACCACAGCCCCAAAATATCTGTGCTGCTACCCAACTACCATGGGTGTGGCTCCCCACTGGTTCCTAAAGGGCGTGGATGGATCACTTGCAGGAGACATTTCGGCAGGTCTTGATGTTATGACACAGATAAATTGTTTTGGGTACAGCTGCAGCAGGATAGGGTGTCACTGGTTGCTGGGTATCGCTAGCTGCCTGGCAGTCCCTCTGGTATGTGCATCCTGGCCCAGCCCCCCAGTCGAGGATGGTAATACAAGGCAAGCCCTAGCTGGTTGTGATGAATGGGTATATCCCCACAATGTAACCCACTGGGTGATGCAAACAATAGAAATCTATGACTGGACTGTACACAATGTAACGTAAAATAAGACCAGAAGAATGACAAATATAACTAAATATTTCTATTATTACTGCTATTCCCAGTATTTCAACTCAATCTAAATTAATTATAATAAAAATAATTATCTAGAATTAGATAGGCCTTCAACCACACTAAAATGTGTCACCCTTTCCTGTTTGGTATTAGGACATTTAGTGAGTGAACATTGTCACATTTGCATCTATAAAAGTCCACTGGCTCATGATTTAGGGCAAGCTTCAATGTCTTTATTTGTACAGGCCAGTCTCTCAGAGATACAGTGACCAAAACAGCTACTGCATGGCCTCAAAGGAATGCTCAATACAGACCTGGGTTCAAGTACTATTTGAAATATTTCAAATACTTTGAGCATTTGCCTTAGCCTGCCAGGAGTGCCAGGTGGGTGAAGTTTGCACTTTTGTGACTTTTCTATTGGTTCTATTGCAACAGACAAGTTCAATCAAGCACAGATCAAGTATCTCAACCCAGGATACCCTGAGTGTACAAAACATTAGGAACACTTTCCTAATATTGAGTTGCACCCCCTTTTGCCCTCAGAATAGCCTCAATTCGTAAGGGCATGGACTACAAGGCGTGGAAAGCATTCCACAGGATTGCTGGTCCATGATGACTCCAATGGTTCCCACAGTTGTCAAGGTGGCTGGATGTCCTTTGGGTGGTGGACTGTTGAGTGTGAAAAACCCAGCAGTGTTGCAGTTCTTGACACATTCAAACCGGTGTGCCTGGCACCTTCTACCAAACCCTGTTCAAAGGCACTTCTGTCTTTCCCATTCACTCATTCCCCATTCACTCTCTGAATGGCACACAGTCCATGTCTCAATTGTCTCAAGGCTTAAAAATGATTATTTAACGTGTCTCCTCCCCTTCATCTATAATGACTGAAGTGGATTTAACAAGTGACATCAAGAAGGGATCATAGCTTTCACCTAATGTTTTGTACACTCAGTATCTCGGATATCAATACTGGACTGATATTTGTGACATTTCGCTCTATTCTAATCCATCAAGCTCATATCTGAGCCTCATGTTTGAGCAGTAACCTCAACACATTCTTAGCATGACTTACACACTGGGGGGTCTGTCTCTGGGTAACCTGGATCTGACTGCTACTGCACCTGGTCCTGGCTCTGAAATGTCACCCTATTCCCTATGGGCCCTGGCCAAGAGTAGTGCACTACATAGGGAAGACATGTCATTTCAGATTCCACCTGGTCCACCTCTCGTATGGCTCCCTCTGGAACCAAAATGGCTGCCAGTGCCAACAGTTCTGTGGGTTCCATCTGGCAACTGTCTTTACTGTAATGTGGGGGATTTAATCATAAATATTATATCCTGCCGACTACGTCAAATGTCAAAGGGAGAAAATATGACAAGTTTGGATCTGGGTTGAGCAGGCAGGGTGAAGTAGAGACCGAACACAAAAGCAGTTTTCAACACATTTATTTCTAAGGCATGGTTTTCTCAATAAGACGTGGCAATCAAGTTCCAGACATCAATATCCTTAGCCTTCTCCATACTTGCTGAGTGAGCACTTGAGGAGTAGAGGCCAGTTTTTACGTTGACTTCTGTTGTGTTTCAGTTAGCCTTAAGGTTCTACTGAGTACCTGGAGCAGAAGACTGAGCTTCCTCAGCTGGTCTTGGGGAGAACCCAGTGTGACCGAACCAGCCTGGTGCGTGTTGAGGTGTCCTACGGGTGACGGCTCTAGCAGGCCTGAGACATGATGGATAATGTTATGTAGTGAAGGGGACGGGGACAGGGGCCACTAAGAATCCACAGTGCGACCATGCGGGCGGGACATGACTGTCGGATGGAGTGGTCCACTCAAGTGGGTGAGCGGTGTGGATGGGGTGACCATTGTCGGGACTGCAGGAAGCACCCACCGGGACACGGCTAAGGATTCCATCCCAGAGGAGTGGGGCCACCCAAAACGTTCTGCTCCAGGTCAACCAGGGGAAAAGGTTGACCTGGAGGAAACAGAAGATTGGCCCCGGCCTTACCCCCTTACCCCTGTGGTTTGAGATGGCTACACACTGGGCACAGACGTCAATTCATCGTCAATTCCACGTTGGTTCAACGTCATCTCATTGAAATGACATGGAAACAGCGATGATTGAACCTGTTTCTTCTGCCTAGTGGGTAGTGACTAAAATATAGAGTGTGAGGACAGTGGGGAGACTGTCACAGGTGTAAATAGTTGTCTCATTAACACAAGTTCTCCCATTGTCTAACTTACGTATCAAGGGATTTTAGATGTGTGTATTTAAAAAACCCTGGACACTTGAGGTGCATTCAGTTATCTTAAACGTTTGCTGCATTGCGGAATGGAACGGTTTGTACTGAATGACATGTTTCCCCAAAATGTTCTTGTGGGTTCTTTAACTGACTTTGAGGTACATTTGCTCCCGTTTGGTGGGTGTGGTGAGGTGTGGCTTGAAGCAATGGGTGATGTATTTCAAGGGCAGTGGAAAAATGTACTGAATGCAACCCTGTACCTTTTTTGTTTTCTATATTTTATCTATGTTTCTGATTTGAATGAGCTTTTAAAGTAAAAGAGGAATGGAAATAATAGAGGAACTGATAAAAGTGAACGATATGGATTGATGTCTAGAACTTGAATGCTGAGAAAACCATGTCTCAAAAATAAATGTGTTATACTGTCCTTTTGTGTTCGGTCTCTACTTCACTGCCTGCTCAAACCAGAACCAAACCTGTCCATTTCTCACCCTTTGATATTAGTGCTTCCCTGGTTTATTCAGAGTGTAGAATGAAACTCATTCCAATTGTATTGCCCTCTAATATGATTCATCTGTCCAGGGTGAAATCATCTGTCAGTTTTGACCTCTTCTTCTCCTCTTCCTCTACTGCTATATTTGGTATGTCCTTCATTTGGAACTAACGTGTAATTGATATACCCTATATTGACCTTTGTGCAACCTTTTCTGCCATATCAGGGTTTCCAAATAAAGAACTCCAAAATCATCTGCAGAATCATTCATGTACAATAAAGATATATTTATTATCTGTCATAAATCAGCAAAAAAATAGTGTGGGAGTGCCAGGGAGTGAGAAATTGGGGTTAACACACTCTCACATGGCAGTGGGACAGTATTCTCTCCCTTTTCCTCTATACTTAAATCCATATTTTCACATTATGTTTGAAAGACTTTCCATCTTCTGTTCAATATAAACTCTTTATTTCCATATGAAAACCACTGGAGAGGAAAAAGCTGGCACTATACAGGTGTGTTCCTTCCTGGCCACAGTAAGATTTGAGTCGCTTAGAAGAGAGAATGTTACCAGCTGCATTGTCCCCCCTGGACCTTCTTTTGACATTTTAAGTGGCAGCATTTATGTCCTCCATCGAACCCTTTGGCTTGCTGAAAGTAGTTCCCAGTTTACGATGGAAATGGAAACACGAGAGCTAGTAGTACGTTTTTTCATTTGCATGCATTCATACTACATGGACTTGTGTATCAAAATGTTGATTGTAAGACTTAATTTGCCCTTAAATCTTCTTATGGCTGCAGGGGCAGTATTGAGTAGCTTGGATGAAAGTGCCCAGAGTAAACGGCCTGCTCCTCAGTCTCAGTTGCTAATAAAGTGGGGCAAAAAATATTTAGTCAGCCACCAATTGTGCAAGTTCTCCCACTTAAAAAGATGAGAGAGGCCTGTAATTTTCATCATATAATTCAACTATGACAGACAAAATGAGGGAAAAAATCCAGAAAATCACATTGTAGGTTTTTTTATGAATGTATTTGCAAATTATGGTGCAAAATAAGTATTTGGTCAAAAACAAAAGTTTATCTCCATACTTATCTCAATATACCCTTTGTTGGCAATGACAGAGGTCAAACATTTTCTGTAAGTCTTCACAAGGTTTTCACACACTGTTGCTGGTATTTTGTCCCATTCCTCCATGCAGATCTCCTCTAGAGCAGTGATGTTTTGGGGCTGTTGCCGGGCAACACAGACTTTCAACTCCCTCCAAAGATTTTCTATGGGGTTGAGATCTGGAGACAGGCGAGGCCACTCCAGGACCTTGAAATGATTCTTACGAAGCCACTCCTTCATTGCCTGGGCGGTGTGTTTGGGATCATTGTCATGCCGAAAGACCCAGCCACTTTTCATCTTCAATGCCCTTGCTGATGGAAGGAGGTTTTCACTCAAAATCTCACGATATATGGCCCCATTCATTCTTTCCTTTACACGGATCAGTCGTCCTGGTCCCTTTGCAGAAAAACAGCCCCAAAGAATGATGTTTCCACCCCCATGCTTCACGGTAGGTATGGTGTTCTTTGGATGCAACTCAGCATTCTTTGTCCTCCAAACACGACGAGTTGAGTTTTTACCAAAAAGTTATATTTTGGTTTCATCTGACCATATGACATTCTCCCAATCTTCTTCTGGATCATTCAAATCCTCTCTAGCAAACTTCAGACGGGCCTGGACATGTAATGGCTTAAGCAGGGGGACACGTCTGTCACTGCAGGATTTGAGTCCCTGGCGGCGTAGTGTGTTACTGATAGTAGGCTTTGTTACTTTGGTCCCAGCTCTCTGCAGGTCATTCACTAGGTCCCCGTGTGGTTCTGGGATTTTTGCTCACCGTTCTTGTGATCATTTTGACCCCACGGGGTGAGATCTTGTGTGGAGCCCCAGATCGAGGGAGATTATCAGTGATCTTGTATGTCTTCCATTTCCTAATAATTGCTCCCACAGTTGATTTCCTCAAACCAAGCTGCTTACCTATTGCAGATTCAGTCTTCCCAGCCTGGTGCAGGTCTACAATTTTGTTTCTGGTGTCCTTTGATAGCTCTTTGGTCTTGGTGTGTGACTGTTTGAGGTTGTGGACAGGTATCTTTTATACTGATAACAAGTTCAAACAGGTACCATTAATACAGGTAAGAGGAGCCTCTTAAAGAAGATGTTACAGGTCTGTGAGAGCCAGAAATTTTGCTTGTTTGTAGGTGACCAAATACTTATTTTCCACCATAATTTGCAAATAAATTCATAAAAAATCCTACAATGTGATTTTCTGGATTTTTTTTCCTCATTTTGTCTGTCATAGTTGAAGTTTACCTATGATGAAAATTACAGGCCTCTCATATTTTTAAGTGGGAGAACTTGCACAATTGGTGGCTGACTAAATACATTTTTGCCCCAATGTAAGTGTTGTGTGTGAAGATTACAGTGATGCGGATCTCTTATTTAGGCAGTGCCTCTTCTCACCCACAACAAAGTAAATATTCAGAATATTTTAGGTATTTCAGTGGACCTACAGGTAGAAATATAGACAGACCTACAGGTAGAATTATAGACAGATCTACATTTAGAACTATAGACGGAACTACAGGTAGAAATATAGACGGACCTACAGATAGAAATATAGATGGACCTACAGGTAGAAATATAGACGGACCTACAGGTAGAAATATTGACGGACCTACAGGTAGAAATATAGACGGAACTACAGGTAGAAATATAGACGGAACTACAGGTAGAATTATAGACGGACCTACAGGTAGAAATATAGACGGACCTACAGATAGAAATATAGACGGATCTACAGATAGAAATATTGACGGACCTACAGGTTGAAATATAGACGGGCCTACAGATAGAAATATTGACGGACCTACAGATAGAAATATTGACGGACCTACAGATAGAAATATAGACGGACCTACAGATAGAAATATAGACGGACCTAAAGATAGAAATATAGACGGACCTACAGGTAGAAATATAGACGGACCTACAGGTAGAAATATAGACGGACCTACAGGTAGAAATATAGACGGACCTACAGGTAGAAATATAGACGGACCTACAGGTAGAAATATAGACGGACCTACAGGTAGAAATATAGACGGACCTACAGGTAGAAATATAGATGGACCTACAGGTAGAAATATAGACAGACCCACAGGTAGAAATATACATGGACCCACCTGTGGGTGGCTATGGGAGCTGAGAGGAAGGTGAGCTGTTCAGAGGGAGAGCTGATAGGGTCAGGTCAGACTGTAACAGCTCTATGGCAATATAATCACTATATGAGTTTCACCACTCCAGTGCTTTGTACTGTACCATGCTGATGAAGCCAAAAGATCTCCAATAGTCTCTGGCAATAGACAGTATATTCTTTCACACAGACACACATGCAGTCTCCTCTCTCTGTCTCTGTCTCTGTCTCTGTCTCTGTCTCTGTCTCTGTCTCTGTCTCTGTCTCTGTCTCTGTCTCTCTCTCTCTCTCTCTCTCTCTCTCTCTCTCTCTCTCTCTCTCTCTCTCTCTCTCTCTCTCTCTCCCCTTACTGTATGTATGTATGTATGTATGTATGTATGTATGTATGTATGTATGTATGTATGTATGTATGTATGTATGTATGTATGTATGTATGTATGTATGTATGTATGTATGTATGTATGTATGTATGTATGTATGTATGTATGTATGTATGTATGTATGTATGTATGTATGTATGTATGTATGTATGACGCCATTAAATTTAAAGTCCTCTAAGTCTGGACAGAGACATTCCTGCCGGTGTTCCTTGTAATGGAATCCGGTCCATTCTAAGTCATACAGTCTAAAGAAGCGTAAGGATTCTAAAGAAGCATGACAGGGGTTAGAATATCAGTCTTTCAGGATGTATGAGTCAGGACTCAGGATGGCACAGCTGGTGCCTGGTAAAGTGTATGGGGAGGGTAGAGGGGGCAGGCTCAGGCTCTAGGACTTACATGTATCTGTATCCAGCAGGAAGAGAGACATCAAGCAGAAGAGAGTGCTGGGAAGTGAACATCTATAGATAGACAAGACTGTGGACGAGAGGTTTGACTAGCTGTCAAGGTGTCAAGAGAAAATATATTGTTGTGGAGATCTGACCTGGGAGCTGAGGAAACATGGGAGTGTACAATGAACAAGGGTAATTTGGAGTTGTGTGGTGTTCAGTATGTGAATGTTTTATGTTTGGAGTTAATTAATGACTGTCAGCTGTTTAGCATTTCTGAATCTTTACATGGGTGTTTTGAGAGTGTATTTCGCATGAGAGACAGAATGATGACGGTGCAGTTAATAATGTCCAAGAAAATGCCACAGATCAGGATACACTTTGAAAGCTGAGAAATATGCACAAGATGTGGAGGCACTAAATAAATAATTGTACACTCTGTAAATACCAGATAATTAGAAAATTGTAAATGTGAATTATTACATGACCTTTCATTCTAATCCTGTGTGTGTGTGTGTGTGTGTGTGTGTGTGTGTGTGTGTGTGTGTGTGTGTGTGTGTGTGTGTGTGTGTGTGTGTGTGTGTGTGTGTGTGTGTGTGTGTGTGTGTGTGTGTGTGTGTGTGTGTGTGTGTGTGTGTGTGTGTGTGTGTATCAGGGAGGCTCTTGGTGATCAAGAGACACAGAAGGGCATGACCCCAAAAGACCGACAAGGGGGGGTCAGTGGTCGCCATGGTATCCCAAGCCCCATGTCGCTGCATAGACAACAATCCCAACTCCCCCCTACAGATGTGTTCAACGACGTCATGTACATGGGTCAGTAACTGCCCCTTAAAGATCTGCTCATCTTTGTTCAACCTATGTGGTCAGTTACTCTGCCATACAGTACAGTAGGTTGTAGGTACCATACAGTACAAGAGGTTGTAGGTACCATACAGTACAGTAGGTTGTAGGTACCATACAGTACAGTAGGTTGTAGGTACCATACAGTACAGTAGGTTGTAGGTACCATACAGTAGAGTAGGTTGTAGGTACCATACAGTACAGTAGGTTGTAGGTACCATACAGAACATTAGGTATAATGCCGTCACATATCTCTAAAGGAGAAGGTGAATGCCAAGCAATATTTACTGTCATGCAGGTGAAAGAGGACCCAAAAGCGACTTAACAGAAACAGAGTTTATTCAAGTCCAAACAGGGAATAACAGAAATCCTCTAGTCTGTAGAGGGGAATAACAGGAGAAGCGGCCACAGACTGCAGGTCGCTTCGGGTAGGCGCAGGCCGTAGCTGACAGAGACACCTGCTCACACGCAGCATCTGATGAAGGCAAAAACACGACAGGACAGGGCGATACACAATCACAGCACGGTGAATTCTAAACAAGGAACCGACAGGACAGGAACGGAACACAAAGGAAGAAATAGGGACTCTAATCAGGGGAAAAGGATCGGGAACAGGTGTGGGAAGACTAAATGATGATTAGGGGAATAGGAACAGCTGGGAGCAGGAACGGAACGATAGAGAGAAGAGAGAGCGAGAGAGTGAGAGAGGGAGGGGGAGAGAGAGGGATAGAAAGAGGGAAAGAACCTAATAAGACCAGCAGAGGGAAACGAATAGAATGGGGAGCACAGGGACAAGACATGATAATAAATGACAAACATGACAGTACCCCCACTCACCGAGCGCCTCCTGGCGCACTCGAGGAGGAATCCTGGCGGCAACGGAGGAAATCATCGATGAGTGAACGGTCCAGCACGTCCCGAGACGGAACCCAACTCCTCTCCTCAGGACCGTAACCCTCCCAATCCACTAAGTATTGGTGACCCCGTCCCCGAGAACGCATGTCCATGATCTTATGTACCTTATCGACAAGGACGGGAGGGGGAGGGAAGACGAACGGGGGTGCGAAGAAAGGGCTTAACACAGGAGACATGGAAGACAGGATGGACGCGACGAAGATGTCGCGGAAGAAGTATCGCACAGCGACAGGATTGACGACCTGGGAGACACGGAACGGACCAATGAACCGCGGAGTCAACTTACGAGAAGCTGTCGTAAGAGGAAGGTTGCGAGTGGAAAGCCACACTCTCTGGCCGCAACAATACCTTGACTCTTAATCCTGCGTTTATTGGCGGCTCACCGTCTGTGCCCTGTAACGGCAAAGTGCAGACCTCACCCTCCTTCCAGGTGCGCTCACAACGTTGGACAAACGCTTGAGCGGAGGGAACGCTGACTCGGCAAGCTGGGATGAGAACAGAGGAGGCTGGTAACCCAGACTACTCTGAAACGGAGATAACCCGGTAGCAGACGAAGGAAGCGATGTGAGCGTATTCTGCCCAGGGGAGCTGTTCTGCCCAAGACGCAGGGTTTCTGAAAGAAAGGCTGCGTAGTATGCGACCAATCGTCTGATTGGCCCTCTCTGCTTGACCGTTAGACTGGGGATGAAACCCGGAAGAGAGACTGACGGACGCACCAATCAAACGACAGAACTCCCTCCAAAACTGTGACGTGAATTGCGGGCCTCTGTCTGAAACGGCGTCTAACGGGAGGCCATGAATTCTGAATACATTCTCAATAATGATTTGTGCCGTCTCCTTAGCGGAAGGAAGTTTAGCGAGGGGAATGAAATGTGCCGCCTTAGAGAACCTATCGACAACCGTAAGAATCACAGTCTTCCCGCAGACAAAGGCAGACCGGTAATGAAGTCTAAGGCGATGTGAGACCATGGTCGAGAAGGAATGGGGAGCGGTCTGAGACGACCGGCAGGAGGAGAGTTACCCGACTTAGTCTGCGCGCAGTCCGAACAAGCAGCCACGAAACGGCGCGTGTCACGCTCCTGAGTCGGCCACCAAAAGCGCTGGCGAATAGACGCAAGAGTGCCTCGAACACCGGGATGACCAGCTAACTTGGCAGAGTGAGCCCACTGAAGAACAGCCAGACGAGTGGAAACAGGAACGAAAAGGAGGTTACTAGGACAAGCGCGCGGCGACGCAGTGTGCGTGAGTGCTTGCTTAACCTGTCTTTCAATTCCCCAGACTGTTAACCCGACAACACGCCCATAAGGAAGAATCCCCTCGGGATCAGTAGAAGCCACAGAAGAACTAAACAGACGGGATAAGGCATCAGGCTTGGTGTTCTTGCTACCCGGACGGTAAGAAATCACAAACTCGAAACGAGCGAAAAACAACGCCCAACGAGCTTGACGGGCATTAAGTCGTTTGGCAGAACGGATGTACTCAAGGTTCTTATGGTCTGTCCAAACGACAAAAGGAACGGTCGCCCCTCCAACCACTGTCGCCATTCGCCTAGGGCTAAGCGGATGGCGAGCAGTTCACGGTTACCCACATCATAGTTGCGCTCAGATGGCGACAGGCGATGAGAAAAATAAGCGCAAGGATGAACCTTATCGTCAGACTGGAAGCGCTGGGATAGAATGGCTCCCACGCCTACCTCTGAAGGGCCAACCTCGACAATGAATTGTCTAGTGACGTCAGGAGTAACGAGGATAGGAGCGGACGTAAAACGTTCTTTTAGAAGATCAAAAGCTCCCTGGGCGGAACCGGACCACTTAAAACACGTCTTGACAGAAGTAAGAGCTGTGAGAGGGGCAGCAACTTGACCGAAATTACGAATGAAACGCCGATAGAAATTAGCGAAACCTAAAAAGCGCTGCAACTCGACACGTGACCTTGGAACGGGCCAATCACTGACAGCTTGGACCTTAGCGGAATCCATCTGAATGCCTTCAGCGGAAATAACGGAACCGAGAAAAGTAACGGAGGAGACATGAAAAGAGCACTTCTCAGCCTTTACGTAGAGACAATTCTCTAAAAGGCGCTGTAGAACACGTCGAACGTGCTGAACATGAATCTCGAGTGACGGAGAAAAATCAGGATATCGTCAAGATAGACAAAAACAAAGATGTTCAGCATGTCTCTCAGAACATCATTAACTAATGCCTGAAAAACAGCTGGCGCATTGGCGAGACCGAACGGCAGAACCCGGTACTCAAAATGCCCTAACGGAGTGTTAAACGCCGTTTTCCACTCGTCCCCCTCTCTGATGCGCACGAGATGGTAAGCGTTACGAAGGTCCAACTTAGTAAAGCACCTGGCTCCCTGCAGAATCTCGAAGGCTGATGACATAAGGGGAAGCGGATAACGATTCTTAACCGTTATGTCATTCAGCCTCGATAATCCACGCAGGGGCGCAGAGTACCGTCCTTCTTCTTAACAAAAAAGAACCCCGCCCCGGCCGGAGAGGAAGAAGGCACTATGGTACCGGCGTCAAGAGACACAGACAAATAATCCTAGAGAGCCTTACGTTCGGGAGCCGACAGAGAGTATAGTCTACCTCGAGGAGGAGTGGTCCCCGGAAGGAGATCAATACTACAATCATACGACCGGTGAGGAGGAAGGGAGTTGGCTCGGGACCGACTGAAGACCGTGCGCAGATCATGATATTCCTCCGGCACTCCTGTCAAATCGCCAGGTTCCTCCTGAGAAGTAGGGACAGAAGAAACGGGAGGGATGGCAGACATTAAACACTTCACATGACAAGAAACGTTCCAGGATAGGATAGAATTACTAGACCAATTAATAGAAGGATTATGACATACTAGCCAGGGATGACCCAAAACAACAGGTGTAAACGGTGAACGGAAAATCAAAAAGAAATAGTCTCACTGTGGTTACCAGATACTGTGAGGGTTAAAGGTAGTGTCTCAAATCTGATACTGGGAAGATGACTACCATCTAAGGCGAACATGGGCGTAGGCTTCTCTAACTCTCTGAAAGGAATGTCATGTTTCCGAACCCATGCTTCGTCCATGAAACAACCCTCAGCCCCAGAGTCTATCAAGGCACTACATGTAGCACCCGAACCGGTCCAGCGTAGATGGACCGACAAAGTAGTACAGGATTTTGATGGAGAGACTTGAGTAGTTGCGCTCACCTGTAGCCCTCCGCTTACAGATGAGCTCTGGCTTTTACTGGACATGAATTAACAAAATGTCCAGCAACTCCGCAATAGAGGCACAGGCGGTTGGTGATCCTCCGTTCCCTCTCCTTAGTCGAGATGCGAATCCCTCCCAGCTGCATGGGCTCAGTCTCAAAGCCAGAGGAGGGAGATGGTTGCGATGCGGAGCAGGGAAACACCGTTGATGCGAGCTCTCTTCCACGAGCCCGGTGACGAAGATCTACCCGTCGTTCTATGCGGATGGCGAGAGCAATCAAAGAGTCCACATCTGAAGGAACCTCCCGAGAGAGAATCTCATCCTTAACCACTGCGTGAGTCCCTCCAGAAAACGAGCGAGCAGCGCCGGCTCGTTCCACTCACTAGAGGCAGCAAGAGTGCGAAACTCAATAGAATAATCCGTTATGGACCGTTCACCTTGGCATAAGGAAGCCAGGGCCCTAGAAGCCTCCCCACCAAAAACTGAACGGTCAAAAACCCGAATCATCTCCTCTTTAAAGTTCTGGAACTTGTTAGAGCAATCAGCCCTTGCCTCCCAGATAGCTGTGCCCCATTCTCGAGCCCGGCCAGTAAGGAGTGAAATGACGTAAGCAACCCGAGCTCTCTCTAGAGTATGTGTTGGGTTGGAGAGAGAACACAATCTCACACTGCGTGAGAAAGGAGCGGCACTCAGTGGGCTGCCCGGAGTAGCAAGGTGGGTTATTAACCCTAGGTTCTGGAGGCTCGGCAGGCCAGGAAGTAACAGGTGGCACGAGACGTAGACTCTGGAACTGTCCAGAGAGGTCGGAAACCTGAGCGGCCAGGTTCTCCACGGCATGGCGAGCAGCAGACAATTCCTGCTCGTGTCTGCCGAGCATGGCTCCTTGGATCTCGACGGCAGTGTAACGAGCGTCTGAAGTCGCTGGGTCCATTCCTTGGTCGGTTCCTTCTGTCATGCAGGTGAAAGAGGACCCAAAAGCGACTTAACAGAAACAGAGTTTATTCAAGTCCAAACAGGGAATAACAGAAATCCTCTAGTCTGTAGAGGGGAATAACAGGAGAAGCGGCCACAGACTGCAGGTCCGGGTAGGCGCAGGCCGTAGCTGACAGAGACACCTGCTCACACGCAGCATCTGATGAAGGCAAAAACACGACAGGACAGGGCGATACACAATCACAGCACGGTGAATTCTAAACAAGGAACCGACAGGACAGGAACGGAACACAAAGGAAGAAATAGGGACTCTAATCAGGGGAAAAGGATCGGGAACAGGTGTGGGAAGACTAAATGATGATTAGGGGAATAGGAACAGCTGGGAGCAGGAACGGAACGATAGAGAGAAGAGAGAGCGAGAGAGTGAGAGAGGGAGGGGGAGAGAGAGGGATAGAAAGAGGGAAAGAACCTAATAAGACCAGCAGAGGGAAACGAATAGAATGGGGAGCACAGGGACAAGACATGATAATAAATGACAAACATGACATTTACAGGTATGTTTGTGTCAACCTGACCATTCAAGTCTGCAATTTGAGTGTTTCACAGATTGGTTCATATGAGCGCAAGCCTAAGCTTATTAGATTCAGTTTGACAATTAGGATGGGATTTAGTCCAAGTTGGTAAAGCAGAATATTGGTTTTGACTTTAAAAGGTTTAAACGCTTGAGCCAACATACACAGCATTTACTAATCTCAGTGAATGTTGGGGAAATTGCATTCAAAAGGCAGATTGTTGGGTGTCCATTGCTCTATAGCATGCTTTAGATTCAATACATGGGGGTATGTTCACTGGGGCTGGCTGAAATGTATTGAATTCAATAAATATACAGATTTAGCAATAACAAAGTTATATTTTAGTTTGTGCTCCATATCTCTCTAAACTGTACTCCAGTCTGCAATATTTTTTTAAGCACTGCATCTTATGCATACAATTTTATCTACAGTGTTTTGGTTGGTGCAGACACTCATAACCTCCCTTGGCATGGAGGAATAGTGCACTGTGTACCTCATTCCTAATGTCACATGTCTCTCCTGAGGGAGAGGAGGGTGACATGTCCATAAATTCTCCCTAACCTCAGACATTAAGGACTGGTATTTTTGGAGAGGAAAGATCATATGAGTTGTCTGAATAAGGAACGGCCACTTATGGGTGTCAATGATGAGCTAAAATAAACTTAGTGTTCTTTGAGAATGCAAAAGATTGTAAAGTAGTGCTTTAGATATCCTAGGTAAAATGGTATTTGGTAGTAGTGAGTGAGACCTCCCACTGCGCACAAACATCAGTTCAACGTCTAGTTTTGATTTACATTTGGATGAGTTGTCAACTAATGTGAATTCAACGTGAAATCAACAAAACATTTCACCATGTCATTAGATTTAGGTTAAAAGTTGGGTGAAGAAAAATATATAATTCCCTCACCTTGATGACCTTTTTCAAATCCCCAATCAGGTCTCCACGTTGATTCGACGTCATCACATTGATGATTTGGGTGGAAATAAAGTGGAAAAAACGTTGATTCAACCATTTTTTTGCATAGTGGGTTGTAAGTGGTCCTCTTAATTGTAGTATTGAATATAGACCTTATTATACTGTATACATTACTGGTAATAATGAATCTCAAAGAATCAGAGGAGCAATCATGAGGAAATTACTATTCTAGTCATGAGTCTAAATAGTACCAGATAAATACAGGCCTGTCAATAAAGTAACAAACTCCTTAACTGGTGTTATTCATCTGCACCTTCGCATCAATGGCTGTTTCTACCTACAGTGGGCGGCTGGACCCAGCAGGATCCATCCTGCCCGGTGGAACAGTTCTGTCCCCTGGAGAATGAGTGGAAGAACATGGCCTCCATGATCAATCACCGTGGTAACGTGGCCGTGTACGGCCTGGCCGGGAAGATCTACACGGTGGGTGGGTCCGATGGTGTCTCGTGCAAGAGCAGCGTGGAGAGGTAAGGGCGTTTCAAGATGACTACCCATAGAACTGTTGGTAAAGCTTTAGTTCCTATTTCAGAGGGTCACAGTAAAGTGCTGTATGAGAAATATCCATCCCACGCTGTGTGTCAGGGTGAGTGTCTGTCGGTGGTCCGGTCAGAGGCTCAGGGCTGACAGGCATTCACTGCTGGGGGTCTAGGGAGAGGAGGCTGGGTGTCTAGGCAGGGGGGGACTGGGTTGGGTTGGGGGGGGGTGGTGGTCCAAGCAGTCAGAGAGGAATCTCCAGGATTTAGGTGTGATGGATATGATGGATCCGTGATGGATGTGGGGACAGGCTGACAGGCCTCTTAATCAGCACCCTGTGGCCCAGCGCTGTCAGTGCTGAGTGCTGATACTGGAGGGAGGCCTCTACATGGTGGGGTTTGGGGGGGGGGTGAGGGGTAGGGGGTGGGGAGGGAGGGAGGATTATGCATGGTAGGGCGTCAGGGGTGTGGATAGCATTACGTTGCCTAGAAATATATATCACTTCTCAACTTCTGCAGTATCGCACGCTCTCATCACCTTTTTGGTCTTCGACCCGGCAGACTTCTCACTGTCTCAAACTCTAGGCTTTGTCTTGCCTACTACTTAGTTAAACTACATACTGTGTACTAATCGTACAACATAATATTTAGAGCGTACTGTATGCAACAAATATCAACATACTGTACATACTACACATTGAAGACAAATGGTTCTATGTAGTGCCAAATAAGGGTTCTTTGGCTTGTAACTATAGCAGAACACTTTTTGGTTCTAGATTGAACCTTTTTTTGAAGGTTCTATAAAGAACCATGCACATACGGTTCTAAATGGAACCTGTATGGTTCTATAAAGAACTGTTCTAGTTAAAAAATATATATAAAAAATATATATATTATAGTTTAATAGCCATATTATACTGTTAAAATGCCATAGATTTTACTGTACACAGCAGATGTGCCCTGGCCTCTCAGGGATCTCATCATTTGATTAGTGTCCTATTTGGGACTGCAGGAGAGAGAACACGTGTCTCTTGGGGCAGTCTGTCATACTTCCAATCAATTAACTGGTATTACTCCAGGTATTACATTGATAGAGATGATGTTAGGTATTATATTGATATTGTAAGGGTTTTCTTCTGGTGAAAGAGAGGCGGACCAAAATGCAGCGTGGTGGTTATTCATGTTTTTAATACATGAACAGACTATACAAAACAAGAAAAGTGAAAACCTAAACAGTCCTATCTGGTGCAAACACAGAGACAGGAACAATCACCCACAAAACCCAACACAAAACAGGCTACCTAAATATGGTTCCCAATCAGAGACAATGACTAACACCTGCCTCTCATTGAGAACCATATCAGGCCAAACATAGAAATAGACAAACCAGACACACAACATAGAATGCCCACCCAGCTCACGTCCTGACCAACACTAAAACAAGGAAAACACATATGAACGATGGACAGAACGTGACAGATATAGATGGTGATAGGTATCATTGATATAGATGGTGATAGGTAATCATTAATATAGATGTGATAGGTATTCACTGATATAGATGGTGATAGGTAATCACTGATATAGATGGTGATAGGTAATCACTTATCTAGATGGTGATAGGTAATCATTAATATAGATGGAGATAGGGAATCACTGATATAGATGGTGATAGGTAATCATTAATATGTATGGTGATAGGTATTAATTCATATAGATGGTGATAGGTATTACATTGACTCAGTACCCCCTGTATATAGTCTCCACATTGACTCTGTACCAGTACCCCCTGTATATAGCCTCCACATTGACTCTGTACCAGTACCCCCTGCATATAGCCTCCACATTGACTCTGTACCGGTACCCCCTGTATATAGCCTCCACATTGACTCTGTACCGGTAGCCTCCCCCTGTATATAGCCTCCACATTGACTCTGTACCGGTACCCCCTGTATATAGCCTCCACATTGACTCTGCACCAGTACCCCCTGTACATAGCCTCCACATTGACTCTGTACTGGTACCCCCTGTACATAGCCTCCACATTAACTCTGTACCGGTACCTCCTGTATATTGCCTCCACATTGACTCTGTACCGGTACCCCCTGTATATAGCCTCCACATTGACTCTGTACCGGTACCCCCTGTATATAGCCTCCACATTGACTCTGTTCCGGTACCCCCTGTATATAGCCTCCACATTGACTCTGTACCGGTACCCCTGTATATAGCCTCCACATTGACTCTGTACCGGTACCCCCTGTATATAGCCTCCACATTGACTCTGTACCAGTACCCCTGTATATAGCCTCCACATTGACTCTGTACCGGTACCCCTGTATATAGCCTCCACATTGACTCTGTACCGGTACCCCCTGTATATAGCCTCCACATTGACTCTGTACCGGTACCCCTGTATATAGCCTACACATTGACTCTGTACCGGTACCCCTTGTATATAGCCTCCACATTGACTCTGTACCGGTACCTCCTGTATATAGCCTCCACATTGACTCTGTACCAGTACCCCTGTATATAGCCTCCACATTGACTCTGTACCGGTACCTCCTGTATATAGCCTCCACATTGACTCTGTACCAGTACCCCCTGTATATAGCCTCCACATTGACTCTGTACCGGTACCTCCTGTATATAGCCTCCACATTGACTCTGTACCGGTACCCCCTGTATATAGCCTCCACATTGACTCTGTACCGGTACCTCCTGTATATAGCCTCCACATTGACTCTGTACCGGTACCTCCTGTATATAGCCTCCACACTGACTCTGTACCGGTACCTCCTGTATATAGCCTCCACATTGACTCTGTACCGGTACCTCCTGTATATAGCCTCCACATTGACTCTGTACCAGTACCCCCTGTATATAGCCTCCACATTGACTCTGTACCGGTACCTCCTGTATATAGCCTCCACATTGACTCTGTACCAGTACCTCCTGTATATAGCCTCCACATTGACTCTGTACCAGTACCCCCTGTATATAGCCTCCACATTGACTCTGTACCAGTACCCCCTGTATATAGCCTCGCTATTGTTATTTACCACTGGTCTTTAATTATTTGTGATATGCATCTTTTCAGGGAAGTTAGGAACCAATATACACAGGCAGTTAGAAAAGCTACAGCTAGCTTTTTCAAACAGAAAATTGCATCCTGTAGCACAAACTCAAAAAAGTTCTGGGACACTATAAAGTCCATGGAGAATAAGCGCACCTCCTCATAGCTGCCTACTGCACTGAGGCTAGGAAACATTGCCAACACCGATAAATCCACTATAATTGACCATTTCAATAAGCATTTTTCTACGGCTGGCCATGCTTTCCAACTGGCTACCCCTACCCAGGTCAACTGCCCTGCACCCCCTACAGCAACTTGCTCAAGCCTCCCCCATTTCTCCTTCACCCAAATCCAGATAGGTGATCTTCTGAAAGAGCTGCAAAATCTGGACACCTACAAATCAGCCGCGCTAGACAATCTGGACACTCTCTTTCTAAAATTATCTGCCGAAATTGTTGCAACCCCTATTACTAGCCTGTTCAACCTCTCCTTCGTATCGTCTGAGATTCCCAAAGATTGGAATGCTGCCGTGATCAACCACCTCTTCAAAGGGGGAGACACTATAGACCCAAACTGCTACAGACCTATATCTTTCCTACCCTGGCTTTCTAAGGTTTTTGAAAGCCAAGTTAACAAACAGATTACAGACCATTTCGAAACCCACCGTATCTTCTCCGCAATGCAATCAGGTTTCAAAGCTGGTCATGGGTGCACCTCAGCCACGCTCCTAAACAATATCATAACCGCCGTATTCATCGACCTGGCCAAGGCATCTCGATTCTGTCAATCACCACATTCTTATCGGCAGACTCAACAGCCTTGGTTTCTCAAATGACTGCCTCGTCTGGTTCACCAACTACTTCTCTCACAGAGTTCAGTGTGTCAAATCGGAGGGTCTGTTGTCCGGACCTCTGGCAGTCTCTATGGGGGTGCCACAGGGTTCAATTCTCGGGACAACTCTCGTCTCTGTATACACCAATGATGTCGCTCTTGCTGATTTTCTGATCCACCTCTACGCAGACGACACCATTCTGTATACTTCTGGCCCTTCTTTGGACACTGTGTTAACTAACCTCCAGACGAGCTTCAATGCAATACAACACTCCTTCCGTGGCCTCTAACTGCTCCGAAATGCAAGTAAAACTAAATGCATGCTCTTCAACCATTCGCTGCCCACACCTGCCCGCCCGTCCAGCATTACTACTCTGGACAGTTGTGACTTAGAATATATGGACAACTACAAATACCTATGTGTCTGGCTAGACTGTAAACTCTCCTTCCAGACTCACACTAAGCATCTCCAATCCAAAATTAAATCTAGACTTGGCTTCCTATTTTGTAACAAAGCATCCTTCACTCATGCTGCCAAACATATCCTTGTAAAACTGACCATCCTACCGATCCTCGACTTCGGCAATGTCATCTACAAAATAGCCTCCAACACTCTACTCAACTAATTGGATGCAGTCTACCATAGTTGTCATGTTTTGTCTTATATTGTCTTGTCATTTTGCTTTTCCTTCTGTTCGTTTTCCCCCTGCTGGTCTTTTTAGGTTCGTTCCCTTTTTTCTCTCTCCCTCCCTCTCTCTCTTCTCTCTATCGTTCCGTTCCTGCTCCCAGCTGTTCCTATTCCCCTAATCAATAATTTAGTCTTTCCACACCTGTTCCCTATCTTTTCCCCTGATTAGAGTCCCTATTTCTCCCCTTGTTTTCCGTTTCTGTCCTGTCGGATCCTTGTATATTGTTCACCGTGCTGTGTCTTTGTATCGCCCTGTCGTGTCGTGTTTCCCTCAGATGCTGCGTGGTGAGCAGGTGTCTGAGTCTGCTACGGTCAAGTGCCTTCCCGAGGCAACCTACAGTTTATGATCGAGTCTCCAGTCTGTTCTCGTCATTACGAGTGGAATTGTTTTTTATGCTTTATTTACCGCTCCGATTTGTCTAGGAGTATTGCATATTTCCTTTACTGGATTAAAGACTCTGTTTTCGCCAAGTCGCTTTTGGGTCCTCATTCACCTGCATAACAGAAGGATCCGACCAAAGAATGGACCCAGCGACTACAGACGCTCGTAACACTGCCGTCGAGATCCAAGGAGCCATGCTCGGCAGACACGAGCAGGAATTGTCTGCTGCTCGTCATGCCGTGGAGAACCTGGCCGCTCAGGTTTCCGACCTCTCTGGACAGTTCCAGAGTCTTCGTCTCGTGCCACCTGTTACTTCCTGGTCTGCCGAGCCTCCGGAACCTAGGGTTAATAACCCACCTTGTTACTCCGGGCAGCCCACGGAGTGCCGCTCCTTTCTCACCCAGTGTGATATTGTGTTCTCTCTCCAACCCAACACATACTCTAGAGAGAGAGCTCGGGTTGCTTACGTCATATCACTCCTTACTGGCCGGGCTCGAGAGTGGGGCACAGCTATCTGGGAGGCAAGGGCTGATTGTTCTAACAATTACCAGAACTTTAAAGAGGAGATGATTCGGGTTTTTGACCGTTCAGTTTTTGGTAGGGAGGCTTCTAGGGCCCTGGCTTCCCTATGCCAAGGTGATCGATCCATAACGGATTACTCTATAGAGTTTCGCACTCTTGCTGCCTCTAGTGACTGGAACGAGCCGGCGCTGCTCGCTCGTTTTCTGGAGGGACTCCACGCAGTGGTTAAAGATGAGATTCTCTCCCGGGAGGTTCCTTCCAGTGTGGACTCTTTGATTGCTCTCGCCATCCGCATAGAACGACGGGTAGATCTTCGTCACCAAGCTCGTAGAAGAGAGCTCGCGTCAACGTTGTTTCCCTGCTCCGCATCGCAACCATCTCCCTCCTCTGGCTCAGAGACTGAGCCCATGCAGCTGGGAGGTATTCGCATCTCGACTAAGGAGAGGGAACGGAGGATCACCAACCGCCTGTGCCTCTATTGCGGATTTGATGGACATTTTGTCAATTCATGTCCAATAAAAGCCAGAGCTCATCAGTAAGCGGAGGGCTACTGGTGAGCGCTACTACTCAGGTCTCTCCATCTAGATCCTGTACTACTATGTCGGTCCATCTACGCTGGACCGGTTCGGGTGCTACATGCAGTGCCTTGATAGACTCTGGGGCTGAGGGTTGTTTCATGGACGAAGCATGGGCTCGGAAACATGACATTCCTTTCAGACAGTTAGACAAGCCTACGCCCATGTTCGCCTTAGATGGTAGTCATCTTCCCAGTATCAGATTTGAGACACTACCTTTAACCCTCACAGTATCTGGTAACCACAGTGAGACTATTTCTTTTTTGATTTTTCGTTCACCTTTTACACCTGTTGTTTTGGGTCATCCCTGGCTAGTATGTCATAATCCTTCTATTAATTGGTCTAGTAATTCTATCCTATCCTGGAACGTTTCTTGTCATGTGAAGTGTTTAATGTCTGCCATCCCTCCCGTTTCTTCTGTCCCCACTTCTCAGGAGGAACCTGGCGATTTGACAGGAGTGCCGGAGGAATATCATGATCTGCGCACAGTCTTCAGTCGGTCCCGAGCCAACTCCCTTCCTCCTCACCGGTCGTATGATTGTAGTATTGATCTCCTTCCGGGGACCACTCCTCCTCGGGGTAGACTATACTCTCTGTCGGCTCCCGAACGTAAGGCTCTCGAGGATTATTTGTCTGTGTCTCTTGACGCCGGTACCATAGTGCCTTCTTCCTCTCCGGCCGGGGCGGGGTTTTTTTTGTTAAGAAAAGGACGGTACTCTGCGCCCCTGCGTGGATTATCGAGGGCTGAATGACATAACGGTTAAGAATCGTTATCCGCTTCCCCTTATGTCATCAGCCTTCGAGATTCTGCAGGGAGCCAGGTGCTTTACTAAGTTGGACCTTCGTAACGCTACCATCTCGTGCGCATCAGAGAGGGGGACGAGTGGAAAACGGCGTTTAACACTCCGTTAGGGCATTTTGAGTACCGGGTTCTGCCGTTTGGTCTCGCCAATGCGCCAGCTGTTTTTCAGGCATTAGTTAATGATGTTCTGAGAGACATGCTGAACATCTTTGTTTTTGTCTACCTTGACGATATCCTGATTTTTTCACCGTCACTCGAGATTCATGTTCAGCACGTTCGACGTGTTCTCCAGCGCCTTTTAGAGAATTGTCTCTACGTGAAGGCTGAGAAGTGCTCTTTTCATGTCTCCTCCGTTACTTTTCTCGGTTCCATTATTTCCGCTGAAGGCATTCAGATGGATTCCGCTAAGGTCCAAGCTGTCAGTGAGTGGCCCGTTCCAAGGTCACGTGTCGAGTTGCAGCGCTTTCTAGGTTTCGCTAATTTCTATCGGCGTTTCATTCGTAATTTCGGTCAAGTTGCTGCCCCTCTCACAGCTCTTACTTCTGTCAAGACGTGTTTTAAGTGGTCCGGTTCTGCCCAGGGAGCTTTTGATCTTCTAAAAGAACGTTTTACGTCCGCTCCTATCCTCGTTACTCCTGACGTCACTAGACAATTCATTGTCGAGGTTGACGCTTCAGAGGTAGGCGTGGGAGCCATTCTATCCCAGCGCTTCCAGTCTGACGATAAGGTTCATCCTTGCGCTTATTTTTCTCATCGCCTGTCGCCATCTGAACGCAACTATGATGTGGGTAACGCGAACTGCTCGCCATCCGCTTAGCCCTAGGCGAATGGCGACAGTGGTTGGAGGGGGCGACCGTTCCTTTGTCGTTTGGACAGACCATAAGAACCTTGAGTACATCCGTTCTGCCAAACGACTTAATGCTCGTCAAGCTCGTTGGGCGTTGTTTTTCGCTCGTTTCGAGTTTGTGATTTCTTACCGTCCGGGTAGCAAGAACACCAAGCCTGATGCCTTATCCCGTCTTTTAGTTCTTCTGTTTTTCTACTGATCCCGAGGGGATTCTTCCTTATGGGCGTGTTGTCGGGTTGACAGTCTGGGGAATTGAAAGACAGGTTAAGCAAGCACTCACGCACACTTCGTCGCGCGCTTGTCCTAGTAACCTTCTTTTCGTTCCTGTTTCTACTCGTCTGGCTGTTCTTCAGTGGGCTCACTCTGCCAAGTCAGCTGGTCATCCCGGCGTTCGAGGCACTCTTGCTTCTATTCGCCAGCGCTTTTGGTGGCCGACTCAGGAGCGTGACACGCGCCGTTTCGTGGCTGCTTGTTCGGACTGCGCGCAGACTAAGTCAGGTAACTCTCCTCCTGCCGGTCGTCTCAGACCGCTTCCCATTCCTTCTCGACCATGGTCTCACATCGCCCTAGACTTCATTACCGGTCTGCCTTTGTCTGCGGGGAAGACTGTGATTCTTACGGTTGTCGATAGGTTCTCTAAGGCGGCACATTTCATTCCCTCGCTAAACTTCCTTCCGCTAAGGAGACGGCACAAATCATCATCGAGAATGTGTTCAGAATTCATGGCCTCCGTTAGACGCCGTTTCAGACAGAGGCCCGCAATTCACGTCACAGTTTGAGGGAGTTCTGTCGTTTGATTGGTGCGTCCGTCAGTCTCTCTTCCGGGTTTCATCCCCAGTCTAACGGTCAAGCAGAGAGGGCCAATCAGACGATTGGTCGCATACTACGCAGCCTTTCTTTCAGAAACCCTGCGTCTTGGGCAGAACAGCTCCCCTGGGCAGAATACGCTCACAACTCGCTTCCTTCGTCTGCTACCGGGTTATCTCCGTTTCAGAGTAGTCTGGGTTACCAGCCTCCTCTGTTCTCATCCCAGCTTGCCGAGTCCAGCGTTCCCTCCGCTCAAGCGTTTGTCCAACGATGTGAGCGCACCTGGAGGAGGGTGAGGTCTGCACTTTGCCGTTACAGGGCACAGACTGTGAGAGCCGCCAATAAACGTAGGATTAAGAGTCCAAGGTATTGTTGCGGCCAGAGAGTGTGGCTTTCCACTCGCAACCTTCCTCTTACGACAGCTTCTCGTAAGTTGACTCCGCGGTTCATTGGTCCGTTCCGTGTCTCCCAGGTCGTCAATCCTGTCGCTGTGCGACTGCTTCTTCCGCGACATCTTCGTCGCGTCCATCCTGTCTTCCATGTCTCCTGTGTCAAGCCCTTTCTTCGCACTCCCGTTCGTCTTCCCTCCCCCTCCCGTCCTTGTCGAGAGCGCACCTATTTACAAGGTACGTAGGATCATGGACATGCGTTCTCGGGGACGGGGTCACCAATACTTAGTGGATTGGGAGGGTTACGGTCCTGAGGAGAGGAGTTGGGTTCGTCTCGGGACGTGCTGGACCGTTCACTGATTGATGATTTCCTCCGTTGCCGCCAGGATTCCTCCTCGAGTGCGCCAGGAGGCGCTCGGTGAGTGGGGGTACTGTCATGTTTTGTCTTATATTGTCTTGTCATTTTGCTTTTCCTTCTGTTCGTTTTCCCCCTGCTGGTCTTTTTAGGTTCGTTCCCTTTTTCTCTCTCCCTCCCTCTCTCTCTTCTCTCTATCGTTCCGTTCCTGCTCCCAGCTGTTCCTATTCCCCTAATCAATCATTTAGTCTTTCCACACCTGTTCCCTATCTTTTCCCCTGATTAGAGTCCCTATTTCTCCCCTTGTTTTCCGTTTCTGTCCTGTCGGATCCTTGTATATTGTTCACCGTGCTGTGTCTTTGTATCGCCCTGTCGTGTCGTGTTTCCCTCAGATGCTGCGTGGTGAGCAGGTGTCTGAGTCTGCTACGGTCAAGTGCCTTCCCGAGGCAACCTACAGTTTATGATCGAGTCTCCAGTCTGTTCTCGTCATTACGAGTGGAATTGTTTTTTATGCTTTATTTACCGCTCCGATTTGTCTAGGAGTATTGCATATTTCCTTTACTGGATTAAAGACTCTGTTTTCGCCAAGTCGCTTTTGGGTCCTCATTCACCTGCATAACAATAGTGCCATCCATTTTGTCACCAAAGCCCCATATACTACCCACCACTGCGACCTGTACGCTCTCGTTGGCTGGCCCTCGCTTCATACTCATCGCCAAACCTACTGACTCCAGGTCATCTACAAGTCTTTGCTAGGTAAAGCCCTGCCTTATCTCAGCTCACTGGTCACCATAGCAGCACCCACCCGTAGCAACCGCTCCAGCAGGTATGTCTCACTAGTCACCCCCAAAGCCAATTCCTCAATTGGCCGCCTCTCCTTCCAGTTCTCTGCTGCCAATGACTGGAAGGAACTACAAAAATCACTGAAGCTGGAGGCTCAAATCTCACTCACTAGCTTTTAAGCACCAGCTGTCAGAGCAGCTCACAGATCACTACACCTGTACATAGTCCATCTGTAAATAGCCCATCCAACTACCTCATCCCAATACTGTATTTTTTAAATGTTTTATCTTGCCCCTTTGCAGCCCAGTATCTCTACTTGCACATTCGTCTTCTGCACATCTATTCACTCCAGTGTTTAATTGGTATATTGTAATTACTTCGCCACCATGGCCTATGTATTGGCTTACCTCCCTTATTTGCACACACTGTATATAGATTTCTTTTACTGTATTATTGACTGTATGTTTATTTATTCCATGTGTAACTCTGTGTTGTTGTAAGTGGCCTACCTAAAGGTGAAATAAAAATACAGTTGTTATTCTTTTCTCTTCCTCTTCCTATTTCCTATTTTGTATTTTCTCAAAACAGCATTGTTGGTTAAGGGCTTGTAAGTAAGCATTTCAAGGTATTCGCACACATGTGACAAATACAATTTTATTTGATAGATAATCACTGATATCGATGGTGATAGATAATCACTGATATAGATGGTGATAGGTAGTCACTGATATAGATGGTGACAGGTAATTACTAATAAAGATGGTAATAGGTAATCACTGATTAAAGATGGTGATAGGTAGTCACTGATATAGATGGTGATAGGTAATCACTAATAAAGATGGTAATAGGTAGTCACTGATATAGATGGTGATAGGTAGTCACTGATATAGATGGTGATAGGTAATCACTGATATAGATGGTGATAGGTAATCACTGATATAGATGGTGACAGGTAATCACTGATATAGATGGTCATAGGTAATCACTGATTAAAGATGGTGATAGGTAATCACTATTATAGATGGTGATAGGTAATCACTGATATAGATGGTGACAGGTAATCACTGATATAGATGGTAATAGGTAATCACTGATTAAAGATGGTGAAAGGTAATCACTGATTAAAGATGGTGATAGGTAATCACTGATTAAAGATGGTGATAGGTAATCACTGATTAAAGATGGTGATAGGTAATCACTGATTAAAGATGGTGATAGGTAATCACTGATTAAAGATGGTGATAGGTAATCATTGATAAAGATGGTGATAGGTAATCACTGAGTAAAGATGGTGATAGGTAATCACTGATTAAAGATGGTGATAGGTAATCACTGATAAAGATGGTGATAGGTAATCACTGAGTAAAGATGGTGATAGGTAATCACTGATAAAGATGGTGATAGGTAATCACTGAGTAAAGATGGTGATAGGTAATCACTGAGTAAAGATGGTGATAGGTAATCACTGATATAGATGGTGATAGGTAATCACTGATATAGATGGTGATAGGTAATCATCCATAGTCTTCTTCCTAATCTTGTTCATCAGACATGTCTTCACCCCCCACCCCCCAAACCCCATGCAGGTACAACCCAGAGACCAACACCTGGAGTAACGACGTGGCCCCACTGAGCAGCACCCGCAGTGGGGTGGGTCTGGTGGAGATGGATGGATATCTATACGCCCTTGGAGGATACGACGGCATGGTCTGCACCAACACTGTTGAGAGGTAAGGCCATGTTCTCATCAGTGGTTGCACTGTGGTTGAGATAGATGAATCAGGGCAAAGGTCCATGTCAAAATGCTCTTTAGATGTTATCTGTGAATTACCTGAATACTGTACGTAGGTGACAGCAAGATAACCAAGTTGGACCTGTTGACCTTTGATAGGCTTTTTAACAGGTGGCAGGTAGCTTCGTAGTTAAAATGTTGGGCCAGTAACCGAAATGTCGCCAGTTCATATCCCCAAGCTGAAAAATCTATCAATATGTCCTTGAGAAAGGTACTTAACCTTGATTGCTCCAGGGTCGCCATTGATCATGGCAGACCCTTGCTGTGACCCCACTCTCCAAGGGTGTCTCAGGGAGAGTTGGGATATGCAAAAACACATTTCCAATTCACACTTGTACATATGTCGGACAGAGGAAAGGGAGAATGAACTATTTAGACATTTGTTTCTGTATCTCTGTTTAACTAGTGATAATATGAAGGAAGATAAGGAAAACATATTTGATAAAATCTTAGTTTTGTTTGTATATTCTTCGTATTCTACCAGATATGATCCCAAAATGAATAGCTGGACGAAGCAGCCACCGATGCTGAGCCGGCGTTCTGGGGCAACGGCTGCTGTGATGGATGGTCAGCTATACGTGATTGGAGGCAGCGATGGCGATGCACCCATGAACACAGGTCTGAATAACACGTAAAGTTAACAGATGTACCTGACTAAATGTACAACATCAGAGGTGGCACCTCAGGTCCTAGAGTGGTGTGGCAAAAACAATATATATATAATTTTGGGGCCTGTAGTTTTACCTGATCTGGTGACCTAACCAGGTAAATCTTTGAACCTTACATGGTATGACATGATTCATCTGTCGTTAAAAGGTTTAATATGGGCTATGATTAGACCAGAGTTTTTCTAATCAGGTTACATGGTTCGAAAAAACTCCTGGAAAAACTCCTGGTCTTGGGGAGGAAACACAACTCTGTCAAACTGCAGCAACCTTGTTCTTGTTCATATGAATTCTATTTCAAAGAAGGACTAGGTGGGTTTCCTACACAAAGACAGAGACACAAAGAAAGCAAAATGATGATTGGACAATGAAACTCATAGGGCTGAGCTTTCTTTATGCATCTTTGCGTCGTGAAGTCCTGCCCTATGCAACTGTAGGCCTGTCAAGTGGAGCAGAGCATGCTGGGCGATCTCCAGCTCAGAGAAGAAGATCAGCTGGAGATAAGTCAAGTGAGAGAAAGTTACAGACATCCTTGTGTTTTCCCCCCAGTTAGCTTTCATTGTGTTAGCCAATGCCAGTTTGTGTCCTTGTTGGTAACACACACACACACACACACACACACACACACACACACACACACACACACACACACACACACACACACACACACACACACACACACACACACACACACACACACACACACACACACACACACACACACACACACACACACACTGGTTGAAGAAATGTCCATACTACATACTGTACTCAGTGCGGTGCTGCTCCTCTCCGCCTCTCGCCGGTGCATCTTCAGTGTTATTAAATCTCAACTGGAATCCTTTCTGTCTGTGCCCTTACCAGCACATGGGAGAGAACACATAAAGTAAAAGCAAATATACAGTCCACCAGATCCTCACTTACAATGCAGCTGCTATTGTTAGTAGCCTACAGTTGACCAGACTGAAAAATGGTCTTGTTTCCATGCAATACAGCATATCAGATCGCTAGTGTTTAGCTGTATAGGCTGCTACATTTACTGGAGAGCTTTTTCTTCTGTCTGCTGGGTGTGATGCGCTATCAGGCTTGCTAAATAAATACAGGAGGAAAGTGGAGAGCACGCCTTGTGTTTGGTGCACTTTGCCTGGAGCGAGCGACCCACAATTTCCGGGATTGATTTGATTTGATTAGGATCTCTTTTAGTCCTCATTTGGACTAATCTTCCAAGAGTTCTGAAACATTCAAATACAATTTATAATACAAACACATTTTCACATATAAACACACTGTTACAAACAGACATAATACACTAACATATTGACCAGATAAATACTCTATAACAGTCTGAAATTATAGATTGATTACTTCATCTACAATAGTCCCGTACAACCTTGCAATTTATTATATTTAAACGGTTCTGAAGTATTGTTTGAATTTATATATTGAAAGGTTGTGGTTTGCCCAGATAAATTGCTCAATTTCTTTATTAAATGTTATCTAGCCTATTTATCTTTTCTGTCTGGATAACAGATAGATTGTGGACAACCTATTCCTGGTATTTACTGAATGTCTTACCAACTGAATACTGTTGTGAATAGAGTTTGGCCGTTTTAATGGTGTACATTGTTAAATAAAATAAACATCGTTTTTTCAATTATCTTGTTGATTGATTACCAACCAAGACAATTGAGCATGAGGGCGCTAGAGAGCGTGCTATGGAGTAGACGTGCTTTGCTTTTGAAACAAATTAGTATTTATCTTAACCTCTCACGACCTATAACTTCAAACAAATATGACAAAGGGAAAAGGCACCAAAAAAGGGAGCGCTAAACAAGACAATTTGAATGAGACAGACAACGAGCCAATTTCAACGTCGCCCACCCACGAGGAGTTAACTGAAGAGGCTAACCAAGGCCATTCATCGTACGGCTGCACTATCCCCAGACCAGGGATCTCATCCTCAAGCTGGCTAGTCAAAAGTTCCCCCTTAACTTCAACGGAGCCAGGGTGTCTTTCTACCCAGATCTTACCTTGGAGGTGAGGAACCAACGGAAAGAGTATGATGAGGTACGCAACAAATGCAGGGCGGCCAACATCCGATATGGATTCCTCTTCTCAGCCCGGTTTAAGGTGACAGTCGAAGGATCAACAGGTACGTTTGACAACCCAAAAGAGGCCGATCTGTTCTTGACAAGCAAGCTCCCTGGCTGAGGATACAGAACGGCTGTGTCAGCCGGCTAAATGACCAAATACAGGCCAGGAATGTGTTTGGATTTCCGGCCTATGTCTTTTTGATTAGACGACCAGAATTTGGGACTTATGATTGGTGAGATGTTGTGGCTAATATAGCATTGTTTGGCACATCATGTTTTAGCGCCACTCACCCCCTAACATGAGAGTTAAGTGTTAAGTGTTATTTAATATTAGTGTATGTTTTTAGGACGAATTCCTCGTATACAGTCCTTGAGAAGATCACAAAGTTAAAATATGAATACAATTTGTCATGCAGGTGAAAGAGGACCCAAAAGCGACTTGGCGAAAACAGAGTCTTTAATCCAGTAAAGTAAATACAAACAAAAAACACAACTTTCACTCGAAATGACGAGGACAAACTGGAGACTCGATCTTGAACAGCAGGTGAACAGCAGGTTGCCTCGGGAAGGCACTTGAACCAGACAGACTCAGACACCTGCTCACCACGCAGCATCTGAGGAAAACACGACACGACAGGGCGATACACAAACACAGCACGGTGAATTCTAGACAAGGAACCGACAGGACAGGAACGGAACACAAAGGAAGAAATAGGGACTCTAATCAGGGGAAAGGATCGGGAACAGGTGTGGGAAGACTAAATGATTGATTAGGGGAATAGGAACAGCTGGGAGCAGGAACGGAACGATAGAGAGAAGAGAGAGCGAGAGAGTGAGAGAGGGAGGGGGAGAGAGAGGGATAGAAAGAGGGAAAGAACCTAATAAGACCAGCAGAGGGAAACGAATAGAATGGGAAGCACAGGGACAAGACAAGATAATAAATGACAAAACATGACAGTACCCCCCACTCACCGAGCGCCTCCTGGCGCACTCGAGGAGGAATCCTGGCGGCAACGGAGGAAATCATCAATGAGTGAACGGTCCAGCACGTCCCGAGACGGAACCCAACTCCTCTCCTCAGGACCGTAACCCTCCCAATCCACTAAGTATTGGTGACCCCGTCCCCGAGAACGCATGTCCATGATCTTATGTACCTTGTAAATAGGTGCGCTCTCGACAAGGACGGGAGGGGGAGGAAGACGAACGGGGGTGCGAAGAAATGATCTTGGCCGCAATAATACCTTGGACTCTTAATCCTGCGTTTATTGGCGGCTCTCACAGTCTGTGCCCTGTAACGGCAAAGTGCAGACCTCACCCTCCTCCAGGTGCGCTCACAACGTTTGAGCGGAGGGAACGCTGGAAGCTGGGATGAGAACAGAGGAGGCTGGTAACCCAGACTACTCTGAAACGGAGATAACCCGGTAGCAGACGAAGGAAGCGATTGTGAGCGTATTCTGCCCGGGAGCTGTTCTGCCCAAGGAGGGTTTCTGAAAGAAAGGCTGAGTATGCGAACGTCTGATTGGCCCTCTCTGTGACCGTTAGACTGGGGATGAAAAAGGGCTGACGGACGCACCAATCAGGAACTCCCTCCAAAACTGTGACATGGAAGACAGAATTCTGATGGATTTGTGCCGTCTCCTTAGCGGAAGGAAGTTTAGCGAGGGGAATGAAATGTGCCGCCTTAGAGAACCTATCGACAACCGTAAGAATCACAGTCTTCCCCGCAGACAAAGGCAGACCGGTAATGAAGTCTAGGGGATTGAGACCATGGGGAGAATGGGGAGCGGGAACGACGGCAGGAGGAATGAAGTCTGCGCGCAGTCCGAACAAGAGTCAACGTGTCACGCTCCTGAGTCGGCCACCAAAAGCGCTGTCGTAGAAGAGGACCGGGATGACCAGTTGCAGAGTGAGTGAAGAACAGCCAGACGAGTGGAAACAGGAACGAAAAGGAGGTTACTCTGGCCGCAGTGTGCGTGAGTGCTTGCTTAACCTGTCTTTCAATTCCCCAGACTGTTCATAAGGAAGAATCCCCTCGGGATCAGTAGAAGCCACAGAAGAACTAAACAGACGGGATAAGGCATCAGGCTTGGTGTTCTTGCTACCCGGACGGTAAGAAATCACAAACTCGAAACGAGCGAAAAACAACGCCCAACGAGCTTGACGGGCATTAAGTCGTTTGGCAGAACGGATGTACTCAAGGTTCTTATGGTCTGTCCAAACGACAAAAGGAACGGTCGCCCCCTCCAACCACTGTCGCCATTCGCCTAGGGCTAAGCGGATGGCGAGCAGTTCACGGTTACCCACATCATAGTTGCGCTCAGATGGCGACAGGCGATGAGAAAATAAGCGCAAGGATGAACCTTATCGTCAGACTGGAACGAGGGCGTCAACCTCGACAATGAATTGTCTAGTGATCAGGAGTAACGAGGATAGGAGCGGACGTAAAACGTTCTTTTAGAAGATCAAAAGCTCCCCGGAACCGGACCACTTAAAACACGTCTGACAGAAGTAAGAGCTGTGAGAGGGGCAGCAACTTGGAAATTACGAATGAAACGCCGATAGAAATTAGCGAAACCTAAAAGCGCTGCAACTCGACAATGACCTTGGAACGCTCAGGAGAAAGGCCAGGATCGCAAGGACTGACAGCAGACCCTCTAGCGGATGGACCACTGAATGCCTTCAGAAGGAATGGGGATAACGCAGAACCGAGAAATTACAGGGAATGAAACGGAGGAGACATCGAACAGCCAGCTGAACTCGAATAGACGCAAATCTGAGCCCACTGAAGAACAGCCAGACAGTGGAAACAGGAGCCTTTACGTAGAGACAATTCTCTAAAAGGCGCTGTAGGAAAACGTGCTGAACATGAATCTCGAGTGACGGAGACAAAAATCAGGATATCGTCAAGATAGACAAAAACAAAGATGTTCAGCATGTCTCTCAGAACATCATTAACTAATGCCTGAAAACAGCTGGCGCATTGGCGGACCGAACGGCAGAACCCGGTACTCAAAATGCCCTAACAGAGTGTTAAACGCCGTTTTCCACTCGTCCCCCTCTCTGATGCGCACGAGATGGTAAGCGTTACGAAGGTCCAACTTAGTAAAGCACCTGGCTCCCTGCAGAATCTCGAAGGCTGATGACATAAGGGAAGCGGATAACGATTCTTAACCGTTATGTCATTCAGCCCTCGATAATCCACGCAGGGGCGCAGAGTACCGTCCTTCTTCTTAACAAAAAAGAACCCCGCCCCGGCCGGAGAGGAAGAAGGCACTATGGTACCGGCGTCAAGAGACACAGACAAATAATCCTCGAGAGCCTTACGTTCAGGAGCCGACTGAAGACCGTGCGCAGATCATGATATTCCTCCGGCACTCCTGTCAAATCGCCAGGTTCCTCCTGAGAAGTAGGGACAGAAGAAACGGGAGGGATGGCAGACATTAAACACTTAACATGACAAGAAACGTTCCAGGATAGGATAGAATTACTAGACCAATTAATAGAAGGATTATGACATACTAGCCAGGGATGACCCAAAACAACAGGTGTAAACGGTGAACGGAAAATCAAAAAAGAAATAGTCTCACTGTGGTTACCAGATACTGTGAGGGTTAAAGGTAGTGTCTCAAATCTGATACTGGGAAGATGACTACCATCTAAGGCGAACATGGGCGTAGGCTTCTCTAACTCTCTGAAAGGAATGTCATGTTTCCGAACCCATGCTTCGTCCATGAAACAACCCTCAGCCCCAGAGTCTATCAAGGCACTACATGTAGCACCCGAACCGGTCCAGCGTAGATGGACCGACAAAGTAGTACAGGATTTTGATGGAGAGACTTGAGTAGTTGCGCTCACCTGTAGCCCTCCGCTTACAGATGAGCTCTGGCTTTTACTGGACATGAATTAACAAAATGTCCAGCAACTCCGCAATAGAGGCACAGGCGGTTGGTGATCCTCCGTTCCCTCTCCTTAGTCGAGATGCGAATCCCTCCCAGCTGCATGGGCTCAGTCTCTGAGCCAGAGGAGGGAGATGGGTGCGATGCGGAGCAGGGAAACACCGTTGATGCGAGCTCTCTTCCACGAGCCCGGTGACGAAGATCTACCCGTCGTTCTATGCGGATGGCGAGAGCAATCAAAGAGTCCACATCTGAAGGAACCTCCCGGGAGAGAATCTCATCCTTAACCACTGCGTGGAGTCCCTCCAGAAAACGAGCGAGCAGCGCCGGCTCGTTCCACTCACTAGAGGCAGCAAGAGTGCGAAACTCAATAGAATAATCCGTTATGGACCGTTCACCTTGGCATAAGGAAGCCAGGGCCCTAGAAGCCTCCCTACCAAAAACTGAACGGTCAAAAACCCGAATCATCTCCTCTTTAAAGTTCTGGAACTTGTTAGAGCAATCAGCCCTTGCCTCCCAGATAGCTGTGCCCCATTCTCGAGCCCGGCCAGTAAGGAGTGAAATGACGTAAGCAACCCGAGCTCTCTCTCTAGAGTATGTGTTGGGTTGGAGAGAGAACACAATCTCACACTGCGTGAGAAAGGAGCGGCACTCAGTGGGCTGCCCGGAGTAGCAAGGTGGGTTATTAACCCTAGGTTCTGGAGGCTCGGCAGGCCAGGAAGTAACAGGTGGCACGAGACGTAGACTCTGGAACTGTCCAGAGAGGTCGGAAACCTGAGCGGCCAGGTTCTCCACGGCATGGCGAGCAGCAGACAATTCCTGCTCGTGTCTGCCGAGCATGGCTCCTTGGATCTCGACGGCAGTGTAACGAGCGTCTGAAGTCGCTGGGTCCATTCCTTGGTCGGTTCCTTCTGTCATGCAGGTGAAAGAGGACCCAAAAGCGACTTGGCGAAAACAGAGTCTTTAATCCAGTAAAGTAAATACAAACAAAAACACAACTTTCACTCGAAATGACGAGGACAAACTGGAGACTCGATCTTGAACAGCAGGTGAACAGCAGGTTGCCTCGGGAAGGCACTTGAACCAGACAGACTCAGACACCTGCTCACCACGCAGCATCTGAGGAAAACACGACACGACAGGGCGATACACAAACACAGCACGGTGAATTCTAGACAAGGAACCGACAGGACAGGAACGGAACACAAAGGAAGAAATAGGGACTCTAATCAGGGGAAAGGATCGGGAACAGGTGTGGGAAGACTAAATGATTGATTAGGGGAATAGGAACAGCTGGGAGCAGGAACGGAACGATAGAGAGAAGAGAGAGCGAGAGAGTGAGAGAGGGAGGGGGAGAGAGAGGGATAGAAAGAGGGAAAGAACCTAATAAGACCAGCAGAGGGAAACGAATAGAATGGGAAGCACAGGGACAAGACAAGATAATAAATGACAAAACATGACACAATTACCATCCTTTCGAAATGGATGGGTTCTTTACTTGCTAGAACGCAACAAAGTTATTTTGAACTGGGTGACAAACCACATACATTATTAGCAAGACAGCTAAGGCATGTACAGGCATCTAGAGCTATTCACAAAATAAAATAGTAACAGATCCGCAGGATATTAATAAATGCTTTGCGCAGTTTTACTCAGAGCTATACCAATCAAAATGCGATGCTACTGATCCACAAACTATGGAACGCTTTCTCGCTGAATGTGAACTTCCTAAACTAGACAGGGGGGCAGCTTCTGCACTCGATGCAGGGATAACTTTAGAGGAAATGAACACAGCGATAGCACCATTTCCAAACAGCAAGGCCCCTGGGCCCGAAGGATATGTAATAGAATTCTATAAGAAGTACCGCGCCAGTCTATCTCCACTTATGTTGTGAATGTTTAAACAATCCAAAGAAAATGCCAAACTCCCGCAAACACTGTATGAGGCTACAATAGCACTGATCTTGAAAAAAGATAGAGATTCCATGGAGATGCCGTCTTATCACCCCGTGTCGTTACTCCCCATAGAAAACAAGGTGTTGACAAAGATATTGGCAAACCGATTGAAAACATATATTTCTGACATCATACACCCTGACCAGACAGGTTTTATCCCGGGCCGACATATATACTACAATTTGAGACGCCTTTTCAACGTAATGTACCACGGTCATAAGGTTGAGGCAGTGGTAATAGCTCTTGATGCAGAGAAGGTTGAGGCAGTGGTAATAGCTCTTGATGCAGAGAAGGTTGAGGCAGTGGTAATAGCTGATGCAGAGAAGGTTGAGGCAGTGGTAATAGCTCTTGATGCAGAGAAGGTTGAGGCAGTGGTAATAGCTCTTGATGCAGAGAAGGTTGAGGCAGTGGTAATAGCTCTTGATGCAGAGAAGGTTGAGGCAGTGGTAATAGCTCTTGATGCAGAGAAGGTTGAGGCAGTGGTAATAGCTCTTGATGCAGAGAAGGTTGAGGCAGTGGTAATAGCTCTTGATGCAGAGAAGGTTGAGGCAGTGGTAATAGCTCTTGATGCAGAGAAGGTTGAGGCAGTGGTAATAGCTCTTGATGCAGAGAAGGTTGAGGCAGTGGTAATAGCTCTTGATACAGAGAAGGTTGAGGCAGTGGTAATAGCTCTTGATGCAGAGAAGGCTGAGGCAGTGGGAATAGCTCTTGATGCAGAGAAGGTTGAGGCAGTGGTAATAGCTCTTGATGCAGAGAAGGTTGAGGCAGTGGTAATAGCTCTTGATGCAGAGAAGGCGTTTGATCGGATTGAGTGGAAGTATATGATGTCGGTTCTGGAGCACTTCGGGCTTGGAAAGGAATTTATTAATTGGTTAAGAATTATTTATGCACACCCAATGGTGTCCGTGGTAACCAATCAAGAAATGTCACAGTCATTCCGCTTGTTCAAGGGGTGCCGACAGGGGTGCCCTATTTTGCCTGTTCTCTTCGCTATAGCCATGGAACCCCTTGCTACTCGCATTCGGGTATGTGCCGATATAGCTTCTGTTAAAATAAAGGACACACAGCACAAAATTTCCCTATATGCAGACAATGTTCTTTTGTTTTTGTCCAAGCCTAAAACTTCTATTCCACCCTAACTTAACTTGATAAACACATTTGGGCTCCTTCTTTGGCTGCAAGATAAACTGGCAAAAAAGTGAGTTGATGCCAATATCACGGCCTGTGGATATGCAATTTCTGCAATCTACCCCGTTTAGAACAGTGATGGACAAGTTCACAAGCCTTGGCATTGTAGTGACAAAAGACCTTGATCAGCTATTGAAAGCGAGTTGGGACATGAAAATATATCGGCTTAAACAAAATATAGATTTTTGGGAAACTCTGCCTATCTCCTTGGTTGGTCGTATAAACGCTATTAAAATGGTTGTCCTACCCAGGTTTCTTTACCTCTTCCAATGTCTACCCAATTTCATACCACAAAGCTATTTTAAGACTTCTGTAGCTCAGTTGGTAGAGCATGGCGCTTGTATCGCCAGGGTAGTGGGTTCGATCCCCGGGACCACCCATACGTAGAATGTATGCACACATGACTGTAAGTCGCTTTGGATAAAAGCGTCTGCTAAATGGCATATATATATTATTAAGAAACTGGATTCAATAGTAACTCCATTTTTATGGGATAACAAGGCAGCCAGAATTTCAAAGAAGCATTTATGCAAGTAGAAAATAGAGGGGGGCTTTGGCCTTCCTCACTTTAAACTGTATTATTGGGCTGCTAATCTGAACATTGTGTCTTTATGGAGGGAAAGCTTACCTGCGATGAGACAGAAGGATATGCCTGCATGGCTTTTGATTGAGCAGGCCTCCTGTCAACGTTCCTCACTCCCTGCACTTGTTAATAGCCCAACATATGTGAAAAAATCCACTTATGACTCTTATCCAGTCATTTGTCATACGCTTTGGATCTGGAAACAGATTAGGTATTTTCTTAACATACCCACTGTATACATTGACAGCCCGATTTGCCTGAATCATGCTTTCCACCCCGCATTGGATGATGTGGTGTTTTCACAGTGGAGGGAGAAGGGGCTCACAATCTATAATCTATACATAGATGGTCAGTTAGCTTCATTTCAACAATTACAGGGAAGGTTTAACATGCCAACAACACATTTCTTCAGATACCTCCAAATCAGGAATTTCTTAAGGACACATATCCCACAGTATGGCATGAAGCCAAATAGTCCTACTTTAGATAGCTTGATCCTTGTCAAACCCCATTCAAAAGGGTCGGTCTCTCGACTGCCCATATAGAGGTATCCACAGGGAATTTAGGGAATGTAATACATATGGAAAAGGTTCGATACAATACCTCCAATAGAAGTCCAATGTTTTACCAAATATGGCAGCCGATACTGGATAAATGGTCTAGTCCCGCTTCGTAACTGGGTTGACAATCTGCTGCTACTCTGTGCTGTACTCCACTCAATATCTATTTTTGGCTTAACTACACTGCTTGTAATGACTATATGCCGTCTTCTTATACATGTACCGCCTAATAGGATTTAGTTTTATTTTGTGTATGTGTGAGTTATGTTTTGTCCTCTAAATTGCCCATCCCATTCAACAGTACAATGAATGTCATTGTCTTTTTTATTTGATTTTTTATTGTAAAATAAAACATTTTTTTAAAGACAATTGAGCATGACTACAACAGAAGAACCGTATCTCCACCTTTAAAAAAACCTTGCTGCTTTGTTATGTGCATTCTGCAGCCTCCTAATGTCACTTTGATGCATTTACCCAGACCATAGAACAGTAGTTCACCTGACTCCCAATTAATGCTTGGGTTGTTTGCTTAAGAATCTTTCTCTGTAAATATTTAGCTATCGTTCTGATCATGCATGCTGTTTCAATTATTATTATTTTATTTTAACTAGGCAAGTCAGTTAAGAACAAGTTCTTATTTACAATGACAGCCTACACGGGCTAAACCCAGACAACGCTGGGCCAATTGTGCACCACCCTACGGGACTCCCAATCATAGTCGGTTGTGATACAGCCTGGATTCAAACCAGGGTGCCTGTAGTGACACATCAAGCACCGAGATGCAGTGCCTTAGACCACTGTGCCTCTCAGTTATTTGAGATGACCATGATAAGTAATTGTCTAGCTGCACCCCTAGTAGTTTGGTTTCTGAATCTGATTGGTTAAGACACACAAAGAGCCTGCAGTGGCATTCTGATGTAGACGGAGACATTTTTCGCGAGTGAATACATCATGAGGCAAATCAGCACTTTGTTCCTCTTTTTAATTAACGCATTACATCAATATTTTTGTTTTACCCATAACAAAAGTGATTTAAAAGTGCTGAAGCAAATGCTGCCTCTCCACACATTTTCCATTTTCCTGCTGCAATGTACCACATTAGGACAGAATCTATGATTGATCTGTATCTGTGCTGCAGAGCTCTATGGCCTTCCGATCTCTGGACATCTTACAAGGAGGGCCCAGAATTTGTCCTGGTAAGGTCATGTGGTCAGAAAAAAAGTATAAACCCTCTGCATTTTGAGGTTTCTTTGACTTTTAAACAACTCTACAAAATGTAGCTGTTCTGGTCAAGCATAACAATGATCTGACCTTCTGTCTGGTACCAACACAAGCACACACATGGTGGTAACACACACACACACACACACACACACACACACACACACACACACACACACACACACACACACACACACACACACACACACTCACTCACTCACTCACTCACTCACTCACTCACTCACTCACTCACAACACACACACACACACACACACACACACCCCCACCCACCCACTCACTCACTCACTCACTCACTCACTCACTCACTCACTCACTCACAACACACACACACCCACTCACTCACAACACCCACACACACACACACACACACACACACACACACACACACACACACACTCACTCACACACACTCACTCACACACACACACACACACACACACACACACACACACACACACACACACACACACACACACACACACACACACACACACACACACACACACACACACACACACACACACACACACACACACACACACACACAAGCACATACTTGGCTTGGGCAACCATAGCTTAACTCGGGAGGGTTATGATGTGCAGCCAGTTGTCAGTGCATATTTCAGTCTGTGAGAAGAGAAAGTCTGGACAATTCTCATAACCTTTTCAGCTTCTTAAACCCTTGACATTCTAGGTTTTGCTAGAAACAACACAGAAATCTAACATCATAGGTTACAGTAAACAGCAATAACCCAAAAACCTGTTTGTAATTCTATTTCAGTGAGATCCTTATTTATATATTTTTTAAGGGGTGATTCAGCTTTAATATTGCGGAAAAATTGTTGCTTCCGTCAATGTAATTGTCTGCATCATTTCTAATCCCCCATATATTATTTTGGTAAATATATATACACATACATACCCATATACAGTTGAAGTCAGAAGTTTTCATACACCTTAGCCAAATACATTTAAACTCAGTTTTTACCAGTTCCTGATATTTAATCAGAGTAAAAATTCCCTGTCTTAGGTCAGTTAGGATCACCTCTTTATTTTAAGAATGTGAAATGTCAGAATAATAGCAGAGAATGCATTATTTCAGCTTTTAATTCTTTCATCACATTCCCAGTGGGTCAAAAGCTTACATACACTCAATTAGTATTTGGTAGCATTGCCTTTAAATTGTTTAACTTGGGTCAAATGTTTCGGGTAGCGTTCCACAAGCTTATCACAATAAGTTGGGTCAAGTCTGGCCCATTCCTCCTGACAGAGCTGGTGTATTTGAGTCAGGTTTGTAGCCTCCTCGGTCGCACACACTTTTTCAGTTCTGCCCACAAATTTTCGAAAGGATTGAGGTGAGGGCTTTGTGATGGCCACTCCAATACGTTGACTTTGTTGTCTTTAAGCTATTTTGCCACAGCTTTGGAAGTATGCTTGGGGTCATTGTCCATTTGGAAGACCCATTTGTGAAAAGCTTTAACTTCCAGACTGATGTCTTGAGATGTTGCTTCAATATATCCACATAATTGTCCTCCCTCATGATGCCATCTATTTTGTGAAGTGCACCAGTCCCTCCTGCAGCAAAGCACCCCCACAACATGAAGCTGCCACCCCCATGCATCACGGTTGGAATGGTGTTCCTCGGCTTGCAAGCATCCCCCTTTTTCCTCCAAACATATGACGGTCATTATGGTTAAATCTTTGTTTCATCAGACCAGAGGACATTTCTCCAGAAAGTATGATCTTTGTTCCCATGTCCAGTTGCAAACCATAGTCTGGCTTTTTAATGTTGGTTTTGGAGGAGTGGCTTCTTCCTTGCTGAGCGGCCTTTCAGGTTATGTCGATATAGGACTTGTTTTACTGTCGATATTGATACTTTTGTACCTATTTCCTCCAGAATCTTCACAAGGTCCTTTGCTGTTGTTCTGGGATTGATTTGCACTTTTCGCACTAAAGTACGTTCATCTCTAGGAGAGGTATGACAGCTGCGTGGTCCCATGGTGTTTATACTTGTGTACAATTGTTTGTACAGATGAATGTGGTACATTCAGGTGTTTTTAAATTGCTCCCAAAGATGAACCAGACTTGTGGAGGTCCACAATTTTTTTCTGATTTCTTTTAATTTTCCCATGATGTCAAGCAAAGAGGCACTGAGTTTGAAGGTAGGCCTTGAAATACTTCCACAGGTACATCTCCAATTGACTCAAATGATGTCAATTATCAGAAGCTTCTAAAGCCATGACATCCTTTTCTGGAATTTTCCAAGCTGTTTAAAGGCACAAACAACTTAGTGATTGTAAACTTCTGACCCACTGTAATTGTGATACAGTGAATTATAAGTGAAATAATGTGTTTGTCAACAATTGTTGGAAAAATTACTTGTATCATGCACAAAATAGATGTCCTAACTGACTTGCCAAGACTTTAGTTTCTTGATAAGAAATGTGTGGAGTGGATGAAAAACAAGTTTTATTGACTCCAACCTAAGTGGATGTAAACTTCCGACTACATAACCATTCATACATATATAAGTATATACATACATACATATACATATGTACTTAGAAAATACCTTTATTATTCCCTGCAAACCCTACCACCCTTCCCCCAATTGGAGTCAACTAATAAACAATAACACTTAGGCTTCTACCTTCTGTATACATATTATACACATTTTACAGACACAATCTATTTTACAATAGTTATATTTAGTTTGTTTTTAGTCCTTACTCTATTTCTGATGTCCATCCAGTTTGATTTCTATTTGCAACTGTGCTATTTCACAACATTTCTGACCTATATGCATTTTACAGACCCCGTATGTTATACATTGGTTATCTTGTTGTTATTAGTCCCACCCTTCAGCTCCATTCAACCCCTCCCATCTATCTCTCAACATCATTCATTTTGGGTTTCTACTTGCCATATATTTTTCTACTGTGCTGTGATGCTTCAGAAAAGTACTGAACCTTTCAATTCTCATAGCTTCTACCGATTGTAGATTAAAGATAAACATTTTTGCTAAAATAATTATTATATTATTGATTGATTGACTATGACTTTTCAAATCATCCAGTATTGCTATCTGTTGCATTAGTTCCAGGTACATGATGCAACTCTTCAGCCATTCCTGGACCTGTGACCAAAAATGAGCTACATATGGACAGTACCAAATAAATGATCTAATGATTCTGCCTCCTCACAGCAAAATCTGCAGAGCTAGGAAGATTGTATCCCCCATATATATAACATTCTATTGGTTGCAAGAATTTTGTATAATAATTTGAATTGAACAAATATATGTTTTGAATCCAGTGTTGTTTTGCGTGTCAATTCATAAACCATGTGCCATGGAATAGGTACATTGAAAATCTCTTCCCAACTATTTTGCAATGCACAACGGTACATTTTTTGGTCTCTAAATTAAATTGGTATATGTTTTTATTTACCACAATTTTCTTTAACCATTTATGGTCTTTAATGCAAGGCTGGCAGACAAGTTCCTCACTTTTCCCCCTACTACTTGCCTCTTCCGTTTTTGTGGTAATGCTGCAATTAATTTGTTGTAAGCAGACATTTCCATGTCTGTGTTTGCTGCATGTGTGACATAACTCCACCAGTCCTATTTATGATATCATTCACTAAAATGTTCCTTTTTTAAACATTTTATCGGAAATATTAATATATTTTTTTATCATTTAGTACATTTGAGTTTAACCGCAAGAATTGTTGTATTATTTGTTCTGTCTTTTCAGGTGGATTAAAACTGAAAAAGGCTTTTTAAAATAATGATATTTTGGAGATTTTTTTGTTTTCAAACAACCGAAAGTGAGCAGTTGTAATCTGAATAAATGGAAAAAGGCCAATCTTGAACATGGGGTGAGACTTTCCTACCAATTTACTAGAGAACCATTTTAGATATAAATAGAACTTCTGTATGGCTGATGACTTTAGTGAGAAGTCTAGTGCTTTAATATTTAATAATTTCTGCCCTTCAAACTCATATTCGTTATATAAATAGGCCCTTTTAATTTTGTCTGGCTTGCCATTCCAAATAAAATTGAAAATTTTTTGTTCATATAATTTAAAAAGCAGGTCACTTAGGTGTTCGGCAAAACCATAAGCAAATAGGTAAACTGATATGACTAAAGAGTTAATCAGGGCGTTTTTTGCACAAATAGACAGGTATTTTACTTTCCATGGTAGCTGGATCTTATCTATATTTGTTACATTTCTATAAAAATGTATTGGAGTGAGATCAAGTCTTTCTTTGGGGATGTGTATACCGAGTATGTCCACATTCCCTTCAGACCATTTAATTGGTAAACTACATGGTAATGTAAAAGTTGCATTTTTTTGTGATCCAACACGTAATATAGTGACACTTATCATAATTTGGTTTTAATCCAGAGAGGATAGCAAAAGGTATCTAGGTCCACTATGAGGCTGTGGAGGGATTCTAATTGTGGTTTTAAAAGAAAAATTAATCATCAGCGTACAATGACACCTTTGATTTTAAGCCACGGATTTCTAATCCCTTAATATTATTGTTGGATATAATTTTAACAGCTTACATTTCGATGGCATTACTAAATAGATATGCCGATAGTGGACAACCTTGTTTTAATCCTCTTGACAGTTTAAAACTTTCTGAGATGTAGCCATTATTTACTCTTTAACACGTAGGGTTACTATGCATAACTCTAACTCATTTTAGAAGAGATTCTCCAAAATTGAAATATTCTAGGCATTTATATTTAAACTCCAGTCTTTTTTCAAAATCCTTTTCAAAATCAGCTATGAAAACCAGGCCTGCTGTACCTGATATTTCATAGTATTCTATTGTTTCTAGTACTTGTCTTATATTATCTCCAATGTATTGTCCATGTAAAAAACCTGTCTGATTAGGATTAATAATATCTGACAATACCTTTTAAATTCCATGTGGCAAGAATTTAATTTTAATTACGCTGATCATTTAAGCATTACCAAGCATTTAATTCCATGTGCCAAGCACCACTGCACTGAGGATAGGAATCTCTGTCACCACCGATAAATCCACTATAATTGAGAATTTCAATAAGCATTTTTCTACGGCTGGCCATGCTTTCCACCTGGCTACCCCTACCCCGGTCAACAACACTGTACCTCCCACAGCAACTCACCCAAGCCTTTCCCATTTCTTATTCTCCCAAATCCAGTCAGCTGATGTTCTGAAAGAGCTGCAAAATCTGGACCCCTACAACTCAGTCGAGATAGACAATCTGGACCCTTTCTTTCTAAAACTATCTGCTAAAATTGTTGCAACCCCTATTACTAGCCTGTTTAACCTCTCTTTCGTGTCGTCTGAGATTACAAAAGATTGGAAAGCAGCTGCGGTCATCCCCCTCTTCAAAGGGGGGGGGTACACTCTTGACCCAAACTGCTACAGACCTATATCTATCCTACACTGCCTTTCTAAGGTCTTTCGAAAGCCAAGTCAACAACCAGATTTCCGACCATTTCGAATCCCACCACACCTTCTCCGCAATGCAATCTGGTTTCAGAGCTGGTCATGGGTGCACCTCAGCTATGCTCAAGGTCCTAAAATATATCTTAACCGCCATCGATAAGAAACAATACTGTGCAGCCGTATTCATCGACCTGGCCAAGGCTTTCGACTCTGTCAATCACCACATCCTCATCGGCAGACTCCATAGCCTTGGTTTCTCAAATATTGCCTCGCCTGGTGTGTCAAATCGGAGGCCCTGTTGTCCAGGCCTCTGGCAGTCTCTATGGGGGTGCCACAGGGTTCAATTCTTGGGCCGACTCTCTTCTCTGTATACATCAATGATGTCGCTTGCTACTGGTGAGTCTCTGATCCACCTCTACGCAAATACCACCATTCTGTATACTTCTGGCCCTTCTTTGGACACTGTGTTAACAACCCTCCAGACAAGCTTCAATGCCATACAACTCTACTTCCGTGGCCTCCAACTGCTCTTAAGTAAAACAAGTATAACTAAATGCATGCTCTTCAACCAATCGCTGCCTGTACCTGCCCACCCGTCCAGCATCACTACTCTGGACCGTTCTGACTAAGAATATGTGGACAACTACAAATATCTAGGTGTCTGGCTAGACTGTAAACTCTCCTTCCAGACTCACATCAAACATACCCTCGTAAAACTGACCATCCTACCGATCCTCGACTTCGGCGATGTCATTTACAAAATAGCCTCCAATACCCTAAATTGGATGCCGTCTATCACAGTGCCATCCGTTTTGTCACCAAAGCCCCATATACTACCCATCACTGCGACCTGTATGCTCTCGTTGGCTGGCCCTCGCTTCATACTCGTCGTAAAACCCACAGGCTCCAGGTCATTGACAAGAACCTGCTAGGTAAAGTCCCCCCTTATCTCATCTCGCTGGTCACCATAGCAGCGCCCACCTGTAGCACGCGCTCCAGCAGGTATATCTCTCTGGTCCCCCAAAACCAATTCTTCCTTTGGCCGCCTCTCCTTCCAGTTCTCTGCTGTCAATGACTGGAACTAACTACAAAAATCTCTGAAACTGGAAACACTTATCTCCCTCACTAGCTTTAAGCACCAGCTGTCAGAGCAGCTCACAGATTACTGCACCTGTACATAGCCCATCTATAATTTAGCCCAAACAACTACCTCTTCTCCTACTGTATTTATTTATTTATTTTGCTCCTTTGCCCCCCATTATTTTTATTTCTACTTTGCACATTATTTCACCACAAATTTACCATTCCAGTGTTTTACTTGCTATATTGTATTTACTTCGCCACCATGGCCTTTTTTTTGCCTTTACCTCCCTTATCTCACCTCATTTGCTCACATCATAAATAGACATATTTTTCTACTGTATTATTGACTGTATGTTTGTTTTACTCCATGTGTAACTCTGTGTTGTTGTATGTGATGAAACTGCTTTGCTTTATCTTGGCCAGGTCGTAATTGTAAATGAGAACTTGTTCTCAACTTGCCTACCTGGTTAAATAAAGGTGAAATAAATCAAATTTAGCTAGAATTTTTGCTTCACAACACTGAAGTGTAAGAGGCCTCCAATCTTTTAAATGGACTGGATCTTTATATATACCACTTGGATCCAGTTTCAGTAATAATGAAATCAGACCTTCTTGTTGCGTGTCTGATATTCTACCACTTATATAAGAGTGGTTAAAACATACTAATACTGATTCTCTGAGTATATCAAAAATGCCATCCAGCCCTGGAGTTTTCCCAGCCTTAAAGGCTTTAATTGCATCAAGAAGTCCCTCCTTTGTAATTTGGCCTTCACATGAGTCTTTCTGTACAGATGTTAATTTTACATTGTTAATAGTAAAAAAATCCACACAATTGGCTTTGGTTAGTGGAGATGGAGGAGACATATTCTTAAAGTATTTTACTTACTCTTTCAAAATATAATTCGGTGAATCATTCGTGACTCCATCATTTTTAACAAGTTTCAATACATTTGTTTTGGTAGCGTTTCTATTTTGAAGATTGAAAAATAATTTGGTGCATTTCTCCTCATATTCCATCCAGTTTGTATTATTTTTATAATATATTCCAACGGATCTTTCTTGAATAAGTTCCTCCATTTATTATTGTTTTTCCTCTAACTAATTATGTGCCTCTATAGTACAGTTTTTATTGCTGTCTATCTGTACAGTTAGTCCATCAATTTCCTTTGTCAATATGGACTCTTTTGATCTAAATTGCTTTTGTTTTATAGATGAGTACTGAATTGCATAGCCTCTAAAGGCACATTTAAAAGATCCCCGTACAATAAGGGGATCTTCTGTACCTATGTTATGCCAAAAAAAAGTCAAGTAGGCTTTTATAAAATTTCCAATATCCTCGCCCATGTGGAAATTCTGTAAGTGTAATATACGGGGCGACAGGGTACCCTAGTGGTTAGAGCGTTGGACTAGTAACCCAAAGGTTGAAATTTCGAATCCCCGAGCTGACAATGTACAAATCTGTCGTTCTGCCCCTTATCAGTTCCTAGGCAGTTAACCCACTGTTTCTAGGCAGTCATTTAAAATAAGATTTTGTTCTTAACTGACTTGCCTAGTTAAATATGCCAATTATATTTCAGTGAGATTACCAGAATCAGATGTAGAAAACCACAACAATATAATTGTGTTGTTGTGACGATATGATTGGTGCCTTCTCTGTATTTCCCCCCTGAATGACCTCATGACCCTGTGTCTATTCCATATTCTGTTTCATGATCTGTCTGTTTTGTGGTCTATCTGTCTCATGGACCTTCTCTTCTGTAGTCTGTCTGTTCCATGGACTGCGTCTGTTTCGGGAATCTTCTGTTCCGTAGTCTGTGTTTGTTTCGGGAATCTTCTGTTCCGTAGTCTGTGGTTGTTTTATGGATCTTCTGTTCTGTAGTCTGTGGTTGTTTTATGGATCTTCTGTTCCGTAGTCTGTGGTTGTTTTATGGATCTTCTGTTCCGTAGTCTGTGGTTGTTTTATGGATCTTCTGTTCCGTAATCTGTGGTTGTTTTATGGATCTTCTGTTCCGTAGTCTGTGGTTGTTTTATGGATCTTCTGTTCTGTAGTCTGTGGTTGTTTTATGGATCTTCTGTTCCGTAGTCTGTGGTTGTTTTATGGATCTTCTGTTCCGTAGTCTGTGGTTGTTTTATGGATCTTCTGTTCCGTAGTCTGTGGTTGTTTTATGGATCTTCTGTTCCGTAGTCTGTCTGTTTTATGGATCTTCTGTTCTGTAGTCTGTGTTTGTTTTGTGGACCTTCTGTTCCGTAGTCTGTGGTTGTTTTATGGATCTTCTGTTCCGTAGTCTGTGGTTCTTTTATGAATCTTCTGTTCTGTAGTCTGTGTTTGTTTTGTGGATCTTCTGTTCCGTAGTCTGTGGTTGTTTTATGGATCTTCTGTTCCGTAGTCTGTGGTTGTTTTATGGATCTTCTGTTCCGTAGTCTGTGTCTGTTTTATGGATCTTCTGTTCTGTAGTCTGTGTTTGTTTTGTGGACCTTCTGTTCCGTAGTCTGTGGTTGTTTTATGGATCTTCTGTTCCGTAGTCTGTGGTTCTTTTATGAATCTTCTGTTCTGTAGTCTGTGTTTGTTTTGTGGATCTTCTGTTCCGTAGTCTGTGGTTGTTTTATGGATCTTCTGTTCCGTAGTCTGTGGTTGTTTTATGGATCTTCTGTTCCGTAGTCTGTGGTTGTTTTGTGGACCTTCTGTTCCGTAGTCTGTGATTGTTTTATGGATCTTCTGTTCCGTAGTCTGTGTCTGTTTTATGGATCTTCTGTTCTGTAGTCTGTGTTTGTTTTGTGGACCTTCTGTTCCATAGTCTGTGTTTGTTTCGTGGACCTTCTGTTCCGTAGTCTGTGTCTGTTTTATGGATCTTCTGTTCTGTAGTCTGTGTTTGTTTTGTGGACCTTCTGTTCCATAGTCTGTGTTTGTTTCGTGGACCTTCTGTTCCGTAGTCTGTGTCTGTTTTGTGATGTGAGTAAATTATGTAATTCTACAGTATGTTTGTTTCACAGCCTGTCTGTGTATTTGGTTTTCTGTATCTGTGTGTGACCTGAGTCTGTTTGTGACCTTTCTGTGTTCTGTGATCCCCAGTGGAGCGATTCAATCCCTTGGATGGGATGTGGTATGCGTGCACCCCCATGATGACTCCTAGAGAGAACGCGGGCTGCTGTGTGTACCTGGGACGTCTGTTCGTGGCCGGAGGAAGAGATGAACTCAACCTGGAGCTCAGCGCTGCAGAGAAGTTTGATCCAGACACTCTGAGTTGGACCCCCGTCAAACACATGAGATGCAAGAGAAACAAAGCAAGTGATTGGTCACGTACACCCTTTCTGGCCACCCTATTGGTCAGATCACTTCCCACATCAACATCAACCAAATCTCCAGAGCCTGACATAATTGGCTGATAGCACACAGCCTTTCGAAGAGCAAGTAATGCAACTCTAGTCAGATATGGTTACTTTTAATGTCGATGTCTGCATGTAGGAAGATGTCCATTGTTTTTATGATATCATCTTGCAGAGTCAACCTTTCATAACAGCTCTGTCACAGTCACTCCTCTCCTGTCCCCATCTTTCAGATGTCTCTGGTGGTGTTCAATGGGTCGTTGTTGGCTGTGGGAGGATCTGATGGCATCACCAATCTGAAAACAATAGAAGTCTACAACCATGACTCAAATACATGGAGGTATGTGTTAGGTTCTTATTTTTCAGAGTAAATAACTCACGGACATTAGAGAAGCTTAAACCAAGTTGAATTCTTCCCAAAGGTTCTGTAGAGCTGTAATTCAGACAACCCAACATTTCTCCAATCACAGATATATACAGTGTATATCCCACTTAAGACTCCCCCTTCTCTCCAATCTTTACATGTTATGGTTCTACAGGATAATAGTAACAGGATACTAAACCCGTATTACTCCCTTCAAGGGATCTGACTTCACAACCTGACCTCAACCCCTCCTTCACCTAATCCACAGATGTCCATCTGTCTCCCCTATATCAACACGTTGCTCTCCTCCCGTCCACACTTCACATTCCAGAGCCATCTGTCTTTCTACAAAGAACCATTAACTTCGGACATAAAACCCGGTCTCCTTCCCTACTCATATTATACGCATCTTCTCTATCATTTATTTAGTATCTCAATGTGCAAAATGTCGAATCCAACAGTCCCTCCTCTTGAACAATAGCACCCTAATGTTAAATGTATATATACTTTGAATTTACATTACATTACATTTAAGTCATTTAGCAGACGCTCTTATCCAGAGCGACTTACACTAATACATTATAAACAATGATAATAAAACATACATTTTTAAAAACTAACAAATGATTATAAAACATGAAGTAAACAAACTAACAAATTGAACAAACAATGAACAAACATTCACTGCAAGGTTTACAAATTCAGAGACTTATGGCCTCTGTACTATGATCACACAGTTTTAGTTCCTTCTACCATCACACAACAAAATGTCAATCCAGCTGAATCTGTGGTCTCGTTCTATGTCAGATGGAGCATCTTTTAGTTTCTCCACTTCCCCCTTCTGGTTCCTAAGAAAGTAATAGCACAAGACTTGGAAAGCAACAAATAACATAAAACATAACAGTATTAACAATGTGATAAGCTATGCATAATTATATATGCATGAAAACCAAAGTCTGAGACCATGACAATTCCCACTCTCTCTTCACCTATGCCTCCCGGATACATTCCTGCTTGGTTCCACAAAATTGAAAGCTCAAAAAAACTTCCTCATGCTTTCGCCCAGTCTTCCTCTTTAGGCCCCAGGTTCCGAGAGGTGTTCCCAAGTCATGTCATTTTCACTTTGTTCCCCATCTCCTCCATTTCACCTGATAGGAACATCATCTGATATGCAAGTGCTTATCCCTAATCCACATTACATCCTCTTGAGGTAACTCAGCACTGTACATGCTTTCACATCAATGCCTTCAACATTTTGTTCAGAGTACAATTACCCCTCTATCCTCTATCATATGATGTATTAACCAGTAAAGCAGCTAACCAGTGATCCAACTATGATGTTTATAGTAGCACCCAGACCCAACCCATCTGTATGTCTTACGATGGAATCTAGTCTCTCTCTCTCTCTCTCCACTTCGTCTGTCATGGTGGACCTCACTTCACGTGATTATATCTCTGCTTGGTTATATCTCTGCTTTCACCTGAGGATATACACACTGCAACACATGGATCAATTCCTGACAACATATGCTGTGACATTTGAATAACCGCATCGCCTGTCCCCCAGTTACCAATCCATGTGGCATGCGTCCTCATAAACTGATATCCTAACAATGCTACTAAAGTAACCACTGCTACATCCAACATGGCCCATGACTATAGTCTCACAACACCCCTCATTTGCTCAGTAGTCCAATTCCATGCTATCAATATAGCATCCTTCGCTACTTGTACTGCTCCTTCAGTTACTGTCCCTACAGCTCCATCAGTTACTGTCCATACAGCTCCTTCAGTTACTGTCCCTACAGCTCCTTCAGTTACTGTCCCTACAGCTCCATCAGTTACTGTCCCTACAGTTCCATCAGTTACTGTCCCTACAGCTCCTTCAGTTACTGTCCCAACAGCTCCTTCAGTTACTGTCCCAACAGCTCCTTCAGTTACTGTCCCAACAGCTCCTTCAGTTACTGTCCATACAGCTCCTTCAGTTACTGTCCCTACAGCTCCTTCAGTTTCTGTCCCTACAGCTCCTTCAGTTTCTGTCCCTACAGCTCCTTCAGTTACTGTCCCTACAGCTCCTTCAGTTACTGTCCCTACAGCTCCTTCAGTTACTGTCCCTACAGCGCCTGCCATGAGAATACCTCCTGCATGTAATCTTTCAAATGTTCGCCGGCTGTTAAATATTGGAGAAACATGAATGAGTTGGGAATAATATCCAACCTAACAAAACTCTGAGTCACAGGTGTCCTGAAAGTTTACCATAGTGTCTGAAATGCCACCACTATCTCTTCTACTCTCACCATGATCTAGGTATGTGTAACGTTCAACTAAATCCCCATATTGTGTACAGTTAGCTGTCCTCCCTCTCCTATGAGCTATCTCCTGTAACAATATACAGTCTCTGGGAATGATACTCCTCTATCATTACATCTATCCCATAACACACTATACTCCTAATGCATTTTCTACAGTTATAAACATATTAACACATTCTCAAATCAGTTAGTTAATATACATCATTCCCTCCTCTGGAACCATGACCACCCTCATGTTCCACCAAACCTTAAGAGATATTGACTTGAAAAGAAAAGAGAAACAAAGTGTATGTTTAATTAACTTCTTGGTGACAGGGGGCAGTATTTTCACATCTGGATGAAATGCATGCCCAAATTCAACTGCCTGCTACTCATCCCCAGAAGATAAGATATTATTAGTAGATCTGGATAGAAAACTGTTCTTAAACTGCTCTAAAACTGTTTGAATCATGTCTGTGAGTATAACAGAACTTATTTAACAGGCGAAACCCTGGATTCACAGCAATGTTGGCTGGATTCACAGCAAGTGTAGCTTTAATTTGCTATCTTGCATGTGTGATTTAATGAAAGTTTGATTTGTATAGTAATTTATTTGGCTTTTGGCCAGGGAAAATATCCCAGAGTCACAGGTGTCCTGAAACCCTGGATTCACAGCAATGTTGGCTGGATTCACAGCAAGTGTAGCTTTAATTTGCTATCTTGCATGTGTGATTTAATGAAAGTTTGATTTGTATAGTAATTTATTTGGCTTTTGGCCAGGGAAAATATCCCAGAGAGGTTAATAACTTAGCACCACTCATTGATGTGATGTAACATAAACATTCTGAATACAGGGTAAAACAAAAGAGAACAAAAAAAACAGTCATGTTTGTCCCAAGTTATCATCCAGTGATTCCCTACCAAACCACCTCCCTTCAGGATGACACTTAGAGGCCAAATAAATAATGTCTCAGACATCAGTGGCAAAAGTCACTGTCTCTCATTGCATGCCTTTGTCGCTCTTTCTTCCGCCAGTTAGGGAGGGTTTTGAGGTTTACACACACTGCCTGTGGTCAAATTATTCCTTCAAAATGATTCAGACAAACATGGTCTTTATGAGAAATTATTACATTAACCTTTTCTTACTAACATCACTAAGACAAATGTCAAAAAGCATAACGTACTGCTACTGGTAAAACCATTTTCTTATTCTACTGGCGACCTCTCGGAAGAGTTACCAGATAATGAAGTTAGCACCCTAACCCCTCGCAGAATTCCCACCCCAGGACCCTAATCTGGTGAAATTTGTATCAAAACAAAAACACAACATGAAATCAGCCATACATATATCACAATCCATCTGAAGTAACTGTCATCCCTTATTAACATATATGTTCCTTTCTATAAGCAGACTGAACACAGTACCACTGTATAAGTACCACAAAGACCAGGAACTCAGGGAACTGGTGATTTTCCCTTTCCAAACACGTGATTCAAAAACCTGTTAAATCAAAATAAACTCATTTAAAAATGAATCAACTTAGAATTACAACTCTTATAAGTCCCTACGGAAATAATATTATTCACCTAATGTAATGGCACAATTTGGATAGAGAATGGTGTTTCTCATGAATTTTATAATTAAATTCCCCTGTTCCATTAATTCATAATGAGGTTGATCATTCCTCATTAGGATTTTTTCGTATTCAGGGCTTTCGACACCATTACAATGTTTCCTCTCCTTTTCATTCCCTGTCCTTTGGAAACCATTTAAATACCTCTTCAAATAATTTCCATTCTCTTGCATACCCAATTTAACTGAATTGAAAAGATCCCATCTAATAACTCACACAACACGGCAACAGTATCTCTCCACCGAGTCTAACGATTCACTGGTCTCCTTTTCCCATGATTCTCCATAACCACCACACCACATAAAATAATGTAAAGTTCATTTTAGGTTAGGTAACCCCTATACCAATTGCTCGTGATCCCAGTTCATTTTAGGTTAGGTAACTCCTATACTAATTCTTTGTGACCCCAGTTCATTTTAGGTTAGGTAACTCATATACTAATTCTTTGTGATCCCAGTTCATTTTAGGTTAGGTAACTCCTATACTAATTCTTTGTGACCCCAGTTCATTTTAGGTTAGGTAACTCCTATACTAATTCTTTATGATCCCAGTTCATTTTAGGTTAGGTAACCCCTATACCAATTCCTCGTGATCCCAGTTCATTTTAGGTTAGGTAACTCCTATACTAATTCTTTGTGACCCCAGTTCATTTTAGGTTAGGTAACTCATATACTAATTCTTTGTGATCCCAGTTCATTTTAGGTTAGGTAACTCCTATACTAATTCTTTGTGACCCCAGTTCATTTTAGGTTAGGTAACTCCTATACTAATTCTTTGTGATCCCAGTTCATTTTAGGTTAGGTAACTCCTATACTAATTCTTTGTGATCCCAGTTCATTTTAGGTTAGGTAACTCCTATACTAATTCTTTGTGATCCCAGTTCATTTTAGGTTAGGTAACTCCTATACTAATTCTGTGTGACCCCAGTTCATTTTAGGTTAGGTAACTCCTATACTAATTCTTTGTGACCCCAGTTCATTTTAGGTTAGGTAACTCCTATACTAATTCTTTGTGATCCCAGTTAATTTTAGGTTAGGTAACTCCTATACTAATTCTTTGTGATCCCAGTTCATTTTAGGTTAGGTAACTCCTATACTAATTATTTGTGATCCCAGTTCATTTTAGGTTAGGTAACTCCTATACTAATTCTTTGTGACCCCAGTTCATTTTAGGTTAGGTAACTCCTATACTAATTCTTTGTGACCCCAGTTCATTTTAGGTTAGGTAACTCCTATACTAATTCTTTGTGATCCCAGTTCATTTTAGGTTAGGTAACTCCTATACTAATTCTTTGTGACCCCAGTTCATTTTAGGTTAGGTAACTCCTATACTAATTCTTTGTGATCCCAGTTCATTTTAGGTTAGGTAACTCCTATACTAATTCTTTGTGATCCCAGTTCATTTTAGGTTAGGTAACTCCTATACTAATTCTTTGTGACCCCAGTTCATTTTAGGTTAGGTAACTCCTATACTAATTCTTTGTGACCCCAGTTCATTTTAGGTTAGGTAACTCCTATACTAATTCTTTGTGATCCCAGTTCATTTTAGGTTAGGTAACTCCTATACTAATTCTTTGTGATCCCAGTTCATTTTAGGTTAGGTAACTCCTATACTAATTCTTTGTGATCCCAGTTCATTTTAGGTTAGGTAACTCCTATACTAATTCTTTGTGATCCCAGTTCATTTTAGGTTAGGTAACTCCTATACTAATTCTTTGTGACCCCAGTTCATTTTAGGTTAGGTAACTCCTATACTAATTCTTTGTGACCCCAGTTCATTTTAGGTTAGGTAACTACTATACTAATTCTTTGTGATCCCAGTTCATTTTAGGTTAGGTAACTCCTATACTAATTATTTGTGACCCCAGTTCATTTTAGGTTAGGTAACTCCTATACTAATTCTTTGTGATCCCAGTTCATTTTAGGTTAGGTAACTCCTATACTAATTCTTTGTGATCCCAGTTCATTTTAGGTTAGGTAACTCCTATACTAATTCTTTGTGATCCCAGTTCATTTTAGGTTAGGTAACTCCTATACTAATTATTTGTGATCCCAGTTCATTTTAGGTTAGGTAACTCCTATACGAATTCTTTGTGATCCCAGTTCATTTTAGGTTAGGTAACTCCTATACTAATTATTTGTGATCCCTTCGCCCTTTCATCTATTCTAGAATTCCATTCCAGAATAAGACAACATCAAATGTTAATTTATTTAAAAATAAAACCACATAAAATGTCTCATGATTTAAAAAAACAAAAGAAAACTAAGCCTTCTGAGTTTGCAAGGAGGGTTTGGCCATATAATTTAAATGTGCTACCTTTTAGAATCCATTCCCCTGGCATTTCTCCTAGAATCTTCAACCCAAAATACGTTTTCCTGTGGCAAATTTAGTCAATTTCTCATTGGAAGGAATCCTCAATATTTACATGTGGTTCTCTAACACTTTCTCTCACCAAGGCAGCAGCCTTAGCCATTTCGTCTGCTTTACGATTACCTATGGAGATTTTATCTATACAACTAGAATGAGCTTCACATTTCACCACGGTTAATTTACTGGGTAACTGACATGCTTCTAATAATGCCTCTATTTCCAGACCATTGTTTGATTGGGGTTCCTGTCGCTGTTAACATGCACCGTTGTGACCACAATTTACCCAAATCATCAACTACTCCAAATGTTTTTGTAGTTGTGCACTGGAACTGGCGTGAAAGAATGTGGTGCTAGTCTACTCTCACAGTCTCGTCTTAGGCTCATCGTCAGCTGAGTTCTTATGAAAGAGATGACTCTCATGTATTTTTTAGGTATTTAGTCCAATAAAATTTATTTGGGTTTCTGTGGGTATTAATTTCAGAAAATAATATGTTCTTCTCCGTGATCTGTTTGCAGACACATTGGGAGCATGAAGACCAAGCATCCCGGAGGCCACATTGCCATGTTGAAGACCAAGCATCCAAGATCCAAGACCAAGATCAAACACAGTTACAGCCTGTAACTAGAGATTATAATGGTGATGGAGAACAGCATATGGATTTATGATATAGATTTGTATACTGTGTATGTCCATGTTGAAATAGCACTGTAATTCCCCGTATAGTATGTAAACATGTATGGCTATTTATTTAACTTTTATTTAACCCAGAAGTCTTTCCTAAGAAATGAAACTATGGACCAGGAGTGTCAAGCACCCATTATTTTAGAGGGGGCGTTGTCCAGGTTGGAAAATGTATAATTTTTTAAACACCTAAAATAGCTTATACCTGCAATCTAGAGCCATAATCATTATGCCCAATTCTATGGAAAAAAAAAAATAATAAAATAAATTATATTTTTTATGCATAGGTTATCTAAGCATACCTCTTTACCTGTTCAATTGTCATTATTATTAATGATGCATTGATTCTTTAAGAAATGTTATGCCTTACATGCTGACCACACCACTCACGTCGCAAAAATACATTTACACATAGAGTGCATGCTATTCAATCATTGCACCAACACTGCTCGTGCACGCCAACAAGCGTCTGCATTGGAAAGCGCTAAAATAGAAGTCAGTTCTATTTGAGTCGCTGAATGTGGTGCAAGTCCTGCCTCTCCCATCTTCTCATTGGTTTATAGAAGCATATACACATGTGCCATCTCCTCATTGGTTATACCCACATGGGTGATTGAAAGATGAACTGAGGTCTGTCGGTCATTTGTGGTAATACACCTTATTATGAAAGTTAGATGCCAATCACCATATAAAGTCCAAAGAAGAAAAGCCTGGAAGGAGGAGAGATGACTAGAAACGGTTTGGTTGACTGCTTTATGTGTGGATTAATTGTCGGAGTAAAGGACCTTGTGCATTTCAGGTAAAATAATAACTCAATGTGTATATCCAAGGAGAAATTAGCTAGCAACAGCAAGCTAGCTAAATAGGACAAATTAGCTAGCACCTGCAAGCTAGTGGTCCTTCTGTAGCTCAGTTGGTAGAGCATGGCGCTTGTAACGCCAGGGTAGTGGGTTCGATCCCCGGGACCACCCATACGTAGAATGTATGCACACATGACTGTAAGTCGCTTTGGATAAAAGCGTCTGCTAAATGGCATATATTATTATTATATTATAAATTGCCATATATGTTTAATGCTTTTTGACATGTCCCCTAATTAATATAATTGGTTTAGAGTTTGTTTTGATATTTCAACCTGCGTGTGATTGCGTTTGATGTGGGGGGACAAAATCAATTTGCACATGATGGCATCTTTCCAGTTGTCAGGCATTCCTTTGGCAGCAAGAGCCTCTCAGTGGATGCTGCAGTGTACCAAGTGGCGTTTGGAGCAACTGCTTGAAAGTGCGTTACCACTCCACTATGTCTCCCTGTCATGGTTTTTGCACCAGTACAGATACCAACACATCTTAACCACCAAAGTCCATTTGATGTCACAAAGCTGCCAATATCCTGTCCTGTTGTCCTGGTTTCCAGTGGTTTGCAGAAGAGGATATCTTCCTTGATTGACCCCACATAAACTTAACAGACATATACCAGGAGCTATGCTAGGGGGTACAAAGACAATTGGGTAAAACATGCCAATGGTTGTTTTGAAAGACTAACACAGTTGGAAAGCCTAAAACCAAGAGTAAAAGAATAATCAGAACATGTCCCATCATGCTTTACCCAATACTCACCATTGGGGAAGGCATTTATGGGCATTATCAGGAATCACTGGTACATTATTGATACTGACCCACAATTGAAACACATTTTTATATATCCCCCACGTATGTTTTTTATAAGACCTCCGAACTTGAGAGATATTGTGGTTAATTCTGATTACCTACCAGAGGAAAGGGGAAACTTTTTGGACAAGTTTGAAGGAGGGTATTTACAAATGTGGCCAATGTGCTCAATGCAGCTTGACATACAACTGATATACACACAGGACAAAGATTTAAGATCAAGGGCCTGATTACTTGCATGTCCACCAATGTCATTTACATGTTGAAATGTCCTTGTTGTCACGTTCTGACCTTAGTTCCTTTGTTTTGTCTTTGTTTTAGTATAGTCAGGGCGTGACTTGGGTGGGCAGTCTATGTGTGTTTTTCTATGTTGGGGTTTTGAGTTCGGCCTAGTATGGTTCTCAATCAGAGGCAGCTGTCAATCGTTGTCCCTAATTGAGAATCATACTTAGGTAGCCTGGGTTTCACTTTTGAATTGTGGGTGTTTGTTTCCGTGTGAGTGTTTGGGCCAGACAGTACTGTTTCGGGTTTTGTAAATTCACGTCATCATTTATTGTTTTGAGTCAGTTTTCAGTGCTTTCTTTCATTAAAGTCATCATGAACACTTACCACGCTGCGCTTTGGTCCAATCCTTACTCCTCCACAGACAAAGAGGAGGAAATCCGTTACAGAAACACCCACCACAAAAGGACCAAGCAGTGTGGTAACGGGCAGCAGCAGCGATCGCAGGACTCCTGGAAATGGGAGCGAGATCTGGACTATGTCACTACTTGGGAGGAGATAGACGGGTGGTCGGTCGACCCAGGGAGAGTGCCGGAGCCCGCCTGGGATTCTCTGGAGCAGTGTGGCTAAGTCATGTAGGAGACCTGGGTCAACTCCCCGTTCTTACCGGAGAGCGAGAGGGACCGGGCAGGCACCGTGTTATGCGGTGGAGCGCACGGTGTCCCCGGTGCTTGTGCATAGCCCGGTGCGGTACATTCCAACTCCTCGCATCAGCCGGGCTAGAGTGGGCATTGAGCCAGGTGCCATGAAGCCGGCTCTACGCATCTGGTCTCCGGCGTACATGGCACCAGCCTTACGCATTGTGTTCCCGGTTCGCCAGCACAGCCCAGTGCGGGCTATTCCACCTCGCCGCACTGGCTTGGCTACGGGGAGCATTCAACCAGGTAAGGTTGGGCAGGCTCGGTGGTCATGAGCTCCAGTGCGCCTGCACGGTCCGGTCTATCCGGTGCCAACTCCTCGCACCAGCCCTCCGGTGGCAGCCCCCCACACCAGGTTGTCTCTCCGTCTTCTTCCTACAGGTGCTCCCACCTGTCCAGTGCTGTCAGAGTCTCCCGTCTGTCCTGAGACGCCAGAGTCTCACGTCTGTCCTGAGCCGCCAGAGTCTCCCGTCTGTCCTGAGCCGCCAGAGTCTCCCGTCTGTCCTGAGCCGCCAGAGTCTCCCGTCTGTCCTGAACCGCCAGAGTCTCCCATCTGTCCTGAGCCGCCAGAGTCTCCCGTCTGTCCTGAGCTGCCAGAGTCTCCCGTCTGTCCTGAGCCGCCAGAGTCTCCCGTCTGTCCTGAGCCGCCACAGTCTCCCATCTGTCCTGAGCCTCCAGAGCCGCCAGTATGCCCTGAATACTTTTTTGTCCCACTGTATGTTGAGATGTGTCTGTTACTTGAACTTCGTGAAGCATTTATTTGGGCGGCAATTTCTGAGGCTAGTAACTAATGAATTTATCCTCTGCAGCAAAGGTAACTCTGGTTCTTCCTTTCCTGTGGCGGTCCTCATGAGAGCCATAGCACTTGATGGTTTTTGCAACTGCACTTGAACAAACTTTGAAAACTTTGAAACTTTGAAAGTTCTTGAAATGTTCCACATTGACTGACCTTCATTTCTTAAATTAATGATGGACTGTCATTTCTCTTTGCTTATTTGAGCTGTTCTTGTCATAAAATGGACTTGGTCTTTTACCAAAATAGGACTATCTTCTGTATACCCCCATACCATGTCACAACACAACTGATTGGCTCAAATGCATTAAGAAGGACAGAAATTCCACAAATTAAATTTTAACAAGGCACACCTGTTAATTGAAATGCATTCCAGGTGACTACCTCATGAAACTGGTTGAGAGAATGCCAAGAGTGTGCAAAGCTGTCATAAAGGCAAAGGGTGGCTACTTTGAAGAATCTCAAATATAAAATATGTTTTGATTTGTTTAACACTTTTTGGTTTACTACATGATTCAATATGTGAATGAGTAGGTGTTCTAAAACTGTTGACCGGTAGTGCAGTTGCCTGTTGTAGTAGCACTTATTAATGTCAATTAACAGTGTGCGTGTGTACCAACCTTTGTGTCATCCCCTAAATGTCAGAGCAATCAGAAGTTCCAACATTCACTACGCTTTATAACTTACAAAACTCTTGCAAAGGCAAAGAAAACAAACAACCAGATTATAACAATTGCAGCCAGGGGAGAACCAAATCTGTGGGAAAATTAGATTTTAAAGGGAGATAAATTCACCGATGACTGGATGTTTGGGAAAGTTCTAAGTGGATAAGATGCTTTGGAAGTAATGACAATGGAAGCAGCAAAGCAGTTGCCCCCAGAGCATTAACAAAACCTCCAGCATTTGAACTCACGTTAGCAGCTGGTGAGCATTTATGCTGTTTTCTGAAGGGCTGTACAACTCTGTCCAGATCTCTGTGACTGCTCTCTACCCAAAACATGAATATGTTCTTCAATTTAAGGGGAATATATAAACAACCAGTTACTGAAGACCGGAAGATTGAAGATATGTAGAATCATAGAGAAAGGCTAGTAGCATTGTCTGGTGTTTTGCATCTAGCCTACATAAGTGTTTATTTGTTGGGCTTCCATTTATTTTCTTGTGTTTTCATTTCTAAATGTTTTACCAAAGGAAATAAATGATTGTGATTTATTGTTGAAATTCAAAAACGGTTGTACTATTTGTAAATAGGGTTTGATTATTGAGCTTTGAGACGCAGGCATACATTTACAGACATCAACATGTAGGCCAATACAACACAGTTATACAAACACAACAATTCTAGGTCAGTGTTATTCCAAAATTAGCTGCAGTGCAAACAAGACATCACTTAAATCTCAGCGAAGGTAGAGCTGCAATCCCATCAAACGCCACCAGAGGACTCTTGAGTGACAAAGTGCACTTCGCTACAATAACCCCCGAAAGCCAACTATATACAGAAGCCTACAACCTCTCAAGTGAGTCATATAATTCCCTACAGGCAAGCTTTCTGTAGAAATTATGATGAGTTCAAATTAAAACCCACATCTACAGATATTGCAAATTAGGGAGTAAGGCACGTGCGTCTGCATCACTCGTAAACGCCGTATTCTTTTAAAAGCTTGTAATAATAGGGCGCGGAGTCTACTCATTGCTGTTTATTACACGCCTATTTAGAAGAAGATGCAAAAACACAATTGCAAGATTGTCCAGTAGATGGCGAGGTGTGTATGGTTGGGTTGTATGGGTGGACAAGGAGATTTGGTCGGATTCTGAGAACGTGTGTTATCCCATCCATTCCATCAACACAGCCCTTACACAGGGACGGAGGAGGAGGACAGTTGCTGTGTGACAGTAGAAAAAGCATGGATGACGCTATCCTGAAGGGATCACATAGATGCTGTCACTTGACTGGTTTGAAATGGGTTTGATATTTTTACAAAGAAAACAGTATATTTTTTAACCAATCCATTCACGTAACTAGAGACTGTTGATGTTACTGTTTTGCAAAAGAAAATGTCAACTTCAAGTAGTCTTTCAAAAAGAACAGCAGTCTGGTAAAATCGAAATATAAAAGGGAAATAATTTCGGAGATCGCCTAGTGTAAACTAATCATAATGTATCCACGAGGACCAGAAGATGCTCGAATTTCTATACCTCCCGGGTGCATTTTCCGTGGTCGTGGACCCTCTTCAACTGCCATCCGCGGGGGTCGCTTCCCTTTCCGCCCCTCTTATGTAATCAATGAATAAGACGAATGTTTCAAGCCAGGGTTCATTTTTTTATCGGAAGACATCCACCACCAGTGTGATACAGTCGGGGCTGCACGGACAATGTGCAGCAGATATTCTATCTTAAACAAGACGTGTGTTTACGATGATGGGACCGCGGACACCGACAGAGCCAGGTAAGGACTGAACTGAAAACAGTCTTTGCTAACGCTGAGTGCAGTGAAATTGACCGAGAGCCAAACATCTGTAGCCTATTTGGGAGAAATTTGGACTCGAGTACGAGTCACATTTTGCGACTTGACACTTGACTTGGCAAAAAGATAAAACACTTGTCACTCGACTTCGACCTGACCATCTATGACTCGTGACCTAACTTGGACTTGAGCTGTACGACCCTAAAGACCCGATATGTCACCTCACGCACAATGTAAGCCTATCTGTCCTTTATATTGGAGTACTGGAGGTTCTGTGCGTTCTGTTCTGTGTCTCGACCAAACAGATTCACAGAAATCAGAGGTTGCGCAGGCCGGGCACAAAGCATGTCTTCTAGCAAAGCGCGCGCAGCTCCACTGTCCTTCAGTATTTATTTAGCAAACGTAATAACACATCGCTCCCGACATACTCAAGCAAGAACTCTTCACATAAATGTTGCAGCAGCCTACACCTAAACTGTATGAGAAGAAAACGAGATGAATTCCCAGTCTGATCAAATAGGCAACTGATAACAACTACAGCCAATGCGCCCTGTCCCCTCTTGCCCTCTGGTCAGGGTAAAGGAAGTGGTGATGTTATGTAGCCTATTTATAGCAAGGGATGGGTAGGTTACATTCTAAATGTAATCCGTTAGAGTTACAAATTATCTGTCCAAAATTGTAATAAGTAACGTAACTTTTGGATTACCCAAACTCGGTAAAGTAATCTGATTACATTCTGTTACTGTTAGATTACTTTCCCGTTAAGACGCATTAGAAGAAGACAAAAAAGGTATGTTACCAATTGAATGACATCTATTGCAGGATAAATCCATGTTAAAGTTTACATTGCTGGCCATATGTGGATGTTACATTTTACTTTATTGGTTGGTTTTGTAGACTTCTTTTTTGAATGTTTTATTTATTTAACCTTTATTTAGCTAGGCAAATCAGTTAAGAACAAATTATTATGTACAACGACAGCCTAGGAACAGAGGGTTAATTGAACTGCCTTGTTCAGGGACAGAACAAAATATTTTTACCTTGTCAGCTCTGGTATTCGATGTAGCAACCTTTTGGTTACTGTCCCAACACTCTAACCTATAGGCTACTTGCCGCCCCAAACCAATCACTTTCTATTACATATAATAATATCATATTTTTTTCCCCAAACATCCTTTCTGAATGTTAAAGTTGTCCTCAAAATAATCATATCGTTTTTCAAACGTATCTGTAATCCGATTACAATATTTTATTTGAAAAACGTAACAAATTGTCCAATTGCAGTGGTTGTGTCTGTGTAAAGGTTTGGGCTCCTGAGTTTTTCCAGAGTTTCTTTAAAACCATGTGACCTGTTTAGAAAATATTTGTATATCTTGGTGGCAGGTAGGCTAGTGGTTAAGAGTGTTGGGCCATTAACTGAAAGGTCAATGGTTTGAATCCTAAACTGGTCAGGTGAAAAATTGGTTGGTGAGCCCTTGAGCAAGGCACTTAACCCTAATTACTCCTTTAAATTGCTCTGGATAAGAGCGTCTGCTAAATGACTAAAATATTAGTCTGGTCCCACTCCCATATAAATACATTTTTACAACTAATAATGAATCACTGTCATACCCTATATGATCCTGATTTGCACCTGGTTAGGTTACCAGATTAGGGAAAGCTCCAGGCCTCCGGGAAAACAATTTGCCCCACCACTCTGGGACCTGTGGTGCATCAGGGCATCATCAGTCCCCAAAATGGTTGCATTTGGTTTCAAAGACTATGTGGTAGTGGAGGACATAAGAGGTGCAGTTTGTAAAACATGTGGGTCCAAAATCACAGATGCATTGCAACTGCAATGAAATTGGCATAAAACACTTAACCATTGACTTGAGGACTCAAACCCCAAAAGTAGGGAGGGACTTGACTCGGCCTGAGCTGTGGAACTTGGGACATTACTTGAGACTTGACAGAACAACAGATGTTTACCTTGTCAGCTCTGGGATTCGAGGACTTACAAAATTGTGACTTGGTCCCATCTCTGCTAGTTGGCAATGCACTGTTGCCGTCAGTTGTCCATTCCACTTTTAACATTGTAGGCTGCTGTGTATCTTTGCGATAATTCCAAACATGTTTATTGGGATGTCTAATCTGGAGAAAATACATATTTAGAAAGGAGAATTAGTGAATGGCATTGTTTTAATCAGATTTAGTGCATTTGAAATCCAATTGCATGACAGGCTAAGATGAACTATTGTGGTCCAACTTGTTTTAGGGTTTGTTACATTGTTTTTTAAATGTACTTTAATTTGTAAAGAACAGAACAGAATGAACATTGTGACTTCATTCAATGAATAAACTGTTATACAAATCAAAATATATTTTATATTTGAGATTCTTCAAAGTAGCCACGCTTTGCCTTGATGACAGCTTTGCACACTCTTGGCATTCTCTCAACCAGCTTCATGAGGTAGTCACCTGGAATGCATTTTAATTAACAGGTGTGCCTTGTTAAAAGTTAATTTGTGGAATTTATTTTCTTCTAATGCATTTATGTCAATTAGTTGTGTTGTGACATGGTAGGGATGGTATACAGAAGATAGCCCTATTTGGTAAAATACCAAGTCCATATTATGGCAAGAACAGCTCAAATTAGCAAAGAGATACAACAGTCCATCATTACTTTAAGACATGAAGGTCAGTCAATCCGGAACATTTCAAGAACTTTCAAAGTTTCTTCAAGGGCAGGAATACCCAGAGTTACCTCTGCTGCAGAGGATAAGTTAATTAGAGTTAACTGCACCTCAGACTTCAGCCCAAATAAATGCTTCACATAGTTCAAGTAACAGACACATCTCAACATCAACTGTTCAGAAGAGACTGTGTGAATCAGGCCTTCATGGTTGAATTGCTGCAAATAAACCACTACTAAAGGACACCAGTAAGAAGAAGAGACTTGCTTGGGCCAAGAAACATGAGCAATGGACATTAGACCGGTGGAAATCTGTCTGATTTTTTCTGATGTGTCCAAATTAGAGATTGTTGGTTCCAACCACTGTCTTTGTGAGACGCAGAGAAGTTGAACGGATGATCTCTGCATGTGTGCTTCCCATTGTGAAGCATGGAGGAGGAGGTGTTTTTTTTTGTTGCACGGTCTGTGTATAGCAAGGTAGAACAAAAACACATGAGTTAAAAATCTGAAATAAGAAGCACACGATAAAGTAAGGAGCACACTATATACAGTGTCAGTTCCACTACCGTTTTTACAATGTGCAGGGACACTGGATCGATAGAGGTAGATATAAAAAATAATTAGTCAGCCACCTATTGTGCAAGTTCTCCCACTTAAAAAGATGAGAGAGGCCTGTAATTTTCATCATAGGTACACTTCAACTATGACATACAAAATTAGAAAACAAATCCAGAAAATCACATTGAATGATTTTTTATGAATTTATTTGCAAATTATGGTGGAAAATAAGCATTTGGTCACCTACAAACAAGCAAGATTTCTAGCTCTCACAGACCTGTAACTTATTCTTTAAGAGGCTCCTCTGTCCTCCACTCGTTACCTGTATTAATGGCACCTGTTTGAACTTGTTATCAGTATAAAAGTCACACACCAAGACCAAAGAGCTGTCAAAGGACACCAGAAACAAAATTGTAGACCTGCACCAGCCTGGGAAGACTGAATCTGCAATAGGTAAACAGCTTGGTTTGAAGAGATCAACTGTGGGAGCAATTATTAGGAAATGGAAGAGATACAAGACCACTGATAATCTCCCTCGATCTGGGCTCCACGCAAGATCTCACCCCGTGGGTTCAAAATGATCACAAGAACGGTGAGCAAAAATCCCAGAACCACATGGGGGGACCTAGTGAATGACCTGCAGAGAGCTGGGACCAAAGTAACAAAGCCTACCAACAGTAACACATTACGCCGCCAGGGACTCAAATCTGGCAATGCCAAGGGTGTCCTCCTGCTTAAGCCAGTACATATCCAGGCCCGTCTGAAGTTTGCTAGAGAGCATTTGGATGATCCAGAAGAAGATTGGGAGAATTCATATGGTCAGATGAAACCAAAATAGAACTTTTTGGTATAAACTCAACTCGTCGTGTTTGGAGGACAAAGAATGCTGAGTTGCATCCAAAGAACACCATACCTACTGTGAAGCATGGGGGTGGAAACATCATGCTTTGGGGCTGTTTTTCTACAAGGGGACCAGGACGACTGATCTGTTTAACTTCTTGCGTCGAGCCAACCCGGATCCGGGATCATGACTACAGCCTCAAGTCCATTACCATAACGCAACGTTAACTATTCATGAAAATCGCAAATTAAATGAAATCAATATGCTAGCTCTCAAGCTTAGCCTTTTGTTAACAACACTGTCATCTCAGATTTTCAAAAATATGCTTCTCAACCATAGCAAACTAGCATTTAGCATTTAGCGTTAGCATTTAGCGTTAGCATTAGCAGGCAACATTTTCACAAAAACCAGCAAAAACATTCAATAAATCATTTACCTTTGAAGAACTTCGGATGTTTTCAATGAGGAGACTCTCAGTTAGATAGCAAATGTTCAGTTTCCATGAAAGATTAGTTGTGCAGGAGAAATCGGTCCGTTTTCTGCGTCATGTTTGGCTACCAAAAAAAATAAAAAATTCATTCATCCAAACTCCAAACTTTCTTCCACATTAACTCCATAATATCGACTGAAACATGGTAAACGTTGTTTAGAATCAATCCTCAAGGTGTTTTTCACATATCTCTTCATGATATATCATTCCTGGAAGTCTCCTCTCTGTCTCAATCACATGGATGAATGCGAGCAGCTTGGAGATTACGCAACAATTTCAACAAAGGACACCGGGCGGACCCCTGGTAAATGTAGTCTCTTATGGCCAATCTTCCAATGATATGCCTACAAATACGTCACAATGCTGCAGACAACTTGGAGAAACGATAGAAAGGGCAGGCTAATTCGTGGCGCTTTCACAGCCATATAAGGAGACAATGAAAAACAGAGCGTCAAAAATCCTGCTCATTTCCTGTTTGAAGTTTCATCTTGGTTTCGCCTGTAGCATCAGTTATGGGGCACTCACAGATAATATCTTTGCAGTTTTGGAAACGACAGAGTGTTTTCTTTCCAAAGCTGCCAATTATATGCATAGTCGAGCATCTTTTCGTGACAAAATATTGCGCTTAAAACGGGCACGTTTTTTAATCCAATAATGACATAGCGCCCCCATAGGTTGAAGAGGTTAAAGGAAAGAATGAATGGGGCCATGTATCGTGATATTTTGAGTGAAAACCTCCTTCTATCAGCAAGGGCATTGAAGATGAAACGTGGCTGGGTCTTTCAGCATGACAATGATCCCAAACACACCGCCCGGGCAACGAAGGAGTGGCTTCGTAAGAAGCATTTCATAGTCCTGGAGTGGCCTAGCCAGTCTCCAGATCTCAACCCCATAGAAAATCTTTGGAGGGAGTTGAAAGTCTGTGTTGCCCGGCAACAGCCCCAAAACATCACTGCTCTAGAGGAGATCTGCATGGAGGAATGGGACAAAATACCAGCAACAGTGTGTGAAAACCTTGTGAAGACTTACAGAAAATGTTTGACCTCTGTCATTTCCAACAAAGGGTATATAACAAAGTATTGAGACAAACTTTTGTTATTGACCAAATACTTATTTTCCACCATAATTTGCAAATAAATTCATTAAAAATCCTAAAATGTGATTTTCTGGATTTTTTTCTTCTCATTTTGTCTGTCATAGTTGAAGTGGACCTATGATGAAAATTACAGGCCTCTCTTATCTTTTTAAGTGGGAGAGCTTGCACAATTGGTGGCTGACTAATTACTTTTTTGCCCCACTGTATATAGGGGTAAGGTGACTAGGCATCAGCATAATTGATAAACAGAGTAGCAACAGTTTGTATGTGAGAGTATAAACAGAGTAGCAGCAGTTTCTATGTGAGGGTATAAACAGAGTAGCAGCAGTTTGTATGTGAGAGTATAAACAGAGTAGCAGCAGTTTGTATGTGAGAGTATAAACAGAGTAGCAGCAGTTTGTATGTGAGTTTGTAAACAGAGTAGCAGCAGTTTCTATGTGAGGGTATAAACAGAGTAGCAGCAGTTTGTATGTGAGAGTATAAACAGAGTAGCAGCAGTTTCTATGTGAGGGTATAAACAGAGTAGCAGCAGTTTGTATGTGAGAGTATAAATAGAGTAGCAGCAGTTTGTATGTGAGAGTATAAACAGAGTAGCAGCAGTTTGTATGTGAGTTTATAAACAGAGTAGCAGCAGTTTCTATGTGAGGGTATAAACAGAGTAGCAGCAGTTTGTATGTGAGTTTATAAACAGAGTAGCATCAGTTTCTATGTGAGGGTATAAACAGAGTAGCAGCAGTTTGTATGTGAGTGTGTGTAGAGTGTCAGAATAAATGTATGTGCATTTGTGTGAGTGAGCAAATGATGCAGTGAGTGTTCGTGTGTGTTTGAGTATCAGTGTGTGTAGTGTGTAGGGCCCTGTGAGTGTGCATAGAGGCAGTGTAAAAATAACAATGAAATACAAAGGTCACTGGCCCTCTCACGTCATCTCCCCACACTCTCATCCCTCCTTACAGGAGGCTTCTCGGGGTTTGTCCTCTGGGCTGCTAATCAGAGTCTCTCTCTCTCTCTTGCTCTCTCACTTTCTCTCTCTCTCCCTCCCTATTCAATTTCAATTTAAGGGCTTTATTGGCATGGGAAAAATATGTTTACTTTGCCAAAGCAAGTGACATAGATAATAAACAAAAGTTAAATAAACAATAAAAAAATAACAGTAAACATTACACTCACAAAAGTTCCAAAGGAATAGAGACATTTCTAATGTCATATAATGACTATATACAATGTTGTTACTATTTGTGCAAATAGTTAAAATACCAATGGGAAAATAAATAAACATAAATATTGGGTTCATTTACAACTCTCATTATTTCATTATTTCATCATTATTTGTTTTACATTGTACACAGGATATTTGGTGTTTTTTGGTTGGTGACCCGTCCCCAGACCTCACAACCATAAAGGGCAATGGGTCCTATAACTGATTAAAGTATTTTTAGCCAGATCCTATGTCGAATTTTATGTTCCTTTTGATGGCGTAGAAGGCCGTTCTTGCCTTGTCTCTCAGATCGTTCACAGCTTTGTGGAAGTTACCTGTGGCGCTGATGTTTAGGCCGAGGTCTGTATAGTTTTGTGTGTGCTCTAGGACAACGGTGTGTCAATTGAATTTGTATTTGTGGTCCTGGCAACTGGACCTTTTTTAGAACACCATTCTTTTTGTCTTACTGAGAATTACTGTGAGGGCCGCCAGATGTAACACTTGGCATTCAGGCGAAATAGTTCAATCTTGGTTTCATCAGACCAGGGAATCTTGTTTCTCATGGTCTGAGAGTCCTTTAGGAACCCTGAAGCTCTGTCAGAGTGATCATCTGGTTCTTGGTCACCTCCCTGACCAAGGCCCTTCTCAATTTGCTCAGTTTGGCCAGGCTAGGAAGAGTCTTGGTGGTTCCAACTTCTTCCATTTAAGAATGATGGAGGCCACTGTGTTCTTTGGGACATTCAATGCTGCAAAAAAAATATTACTACCATTCCCCAGATCTGTGTCTCGACACAATCCTGTCTCAGAGCTCTACCGACAAATACTTTGACCACATGGCTTGATTTTTGCTCTGACATGCACGGTCAACTGTGGGACCTTATATAGACAGGTGTGTGCCTTTCCAAATCATGTCACGTCAATTGAATTTACCACAGGTGGAAAAATCTCAAGGATGATCAATGGAAACAGGATGCACCTGAGCTCAATTTCGAGTCTCATAGCAAAGGGTCTGTATAGTTATGTAAATAATGTTTGAAAAAGACACGGGGACAACACAGGGACGAAGCCCAAAACAAACCCAACTGTAAAATACACAGGGATGTAACCCAAACAAAAGAGAGAGGTTATTAACCTCTTAATATTACATGGGACGAGACCAGTCATAACACTACATGGGACGAGACCAGTCATAACACTACATGGGACGAGACCAGTCATAACACTACATGGGACGAGACCAGTCATAACACTACATGGGACGAGACCAGTCATAACACTACATGGGACGAGACCAGTCATAACACTACATGGGACGAGACCAGTCATAACACTACATGGGACGAGACCAGTCATAACACTACATGGGACGAGACCAGTCATAACACTACATGGGACGAGACCAGTCATAACACTACATGGGACGAGACCAGTCATAACACTACATGGGACGAGACCAGTCATAACACTACATGGGACGAGACCCGAAATAACAAGTGCACAATACACGTATCACGAAAGCCTAAACAATAAAGCACAGGTACTCACAAGACCAACTGACATGGGAACAGTAACCGACAAGAACAATGGGGAACAGAGGACACATATATAACATACTAATCAAGGGGAATGGGAACCAGGTGTGCGTAATGAGACAAGACAGCCCGGGGTTGGTGGGTAATGAATCCAGTTCAGTGATGCCTAGAAAGCTGGTGAAATAGACCTGGTGCATGGAATGAGCAGCAGTACCGGGGGACTCTGTGTCATTATAGGGTATTGTGTGTAGATTGATGAGAAATATATATAATTGAATCCATTGTAGAATAATGCTGAAACGTAACAACATGTGGAAAAAGTCAAGGGGTCTGAATACTTTCTGAATGTACTGTATATGTTGAACGAGGGTGGGGCTCAAGCTGCATCCCTGTCTCAACCCACGGCCCTGTGAAAATAAAACGTCTTTTTTTCCCCAATTTTAACCGCACACTTGTTGTTTGTGTTAATGGATTTTATAATGTCGCTGCTGTCCTTGTCTGTTCATAAGGCTAGAACTGAGATGGGAAAAATTCCCATTCATCCTGGAACATGATTCAGAAGATTTTAAAGTTAGTGGAGTTAGTGGTTTTGCCTGTTTTTAAGACTCCGATCGACAACACTGTTTGTGATGACTGCTGTTGTTTATAATCTTCAATTGTATCTTTAACTTGTGACACTTGGTCTTTTGTGTGTATTCTGTATCTTTCTGTAATGTTTTGTGGACACACTGCTATTTCCTTGTTTTGCCTTCTTGCCGTGTCACCCTCGCAAAAGAGGTTTTCAACCTCAATGGGTTTTACCTGGTCATATAAACATTTTTTTAAAAGGTTGTATGTTTTCCCCCAACACAACTTTCCATCAATTTTTACAGCAGAGCTCCATGCCAAATTGAGTCTAAATATATATATTTTTATCAACAAATCAAAAAATCAGAGCCAAATCAGTACATTGTTTTCACTGAGGAAATGTAGATGTCTGCTGTTGATTGATGATACTTCTCTCTCTCTCTCTCTCTCTCTCTCTCTCTCTCTCTCTCTCTCTCTCTCTCTCTCTCTCTCTCTCTCTCTCTCTCTCTCTCTCTCTCTCTCTCTCTCTCTCTCTCTCTCTCTCTCTCTCTGTTATGAGCCCACTCCAGCCTGTCCATTCTCTCATGATGACCGCCTACAGGGCTGACCCATATAGTCATTAGCCACTTGTGTGCATTGGAGAGCTCCCTATGTACTGTATGAGAGCTCCAGATAAGGAGTTGGGAGGTTGAGCATGGTACAAAGATTGACCCTAAAAGCACCAACATATTTCGACCACTAAAAGCACAAAAACTGGTCTTTTTTTCCTCCCCAAACGGGAAATGATGGCAAAAAGACACTTTCTGTCAAACAGTAACACTTTTTATTTTATTAACATTTTACAACACAAGTAAATTATTTAGATTTCAAAAAATAAGCATATTGTACACACATTAGAACATTTTCACACAATAAAAAAATCTAATTGTATGTTTATGTATGTTTTTCATGTTTTGAATGGTTATTTTATGTTTTTTTTTCGGAGGTTGAATTTTGTCGATTGAGCTAATCTGACATACCAGTATTAACAAAAATAGCCACTATGGTGATATGTTATATAGCACACAATTTTTCAGCAGGGACCCCATTTTTTCCCCAAGAATTTATTGCGATCCCACCGCAAATCTGATGACACAACCTTAAAATCATTTTGATTTGACATCATCAAATAACTTTTTACTTTATACTTTAATACTTTATGCCATTTAGCAGACGCTTTTATCCAAAGCGACTTACAGTCATGTGTGCATACATTCTACGTATGGGTGGTCCCGGGGATCGAACCCACTACCCTGGCGTTACAAGCGCCATGCTCTACCAACTGAGCTACAGAAGGAAGAACATATTCTTATTTTCAATGACGGCCTGGGAACAGTGGGTTAACTGCCTGTTCAGGGGCAGAACGACAGATTTGTACCTTGTCAGCTCGGGGGTTTGAACTCACAACCTTCCGGTTACTAGTCCAACGCTCTAACCACTAGGCTACGCTGCCGCCCTTTCAGTTTATTGCATTTTCATCTCTTATCAAAATGAAAAGAAACCAATAAATACATTTACTCAATAAAATTGTATTTTTCAAATGATCTTTCTCAAAAAATGTATTCCATTCTCTCAAATATATATATTTCTTTACTTTTTGGCAACCCTACTGCTGTTTCCATTGCGACCCTGACTTTGAATACCACTGATCGAATTATTTTATATTTTATCTTTATTTAACTAGGCAAGTCAGTTAAGGACAAATTCTTATTTTCAATGACAGCCTAGGAACAGTGGGTTAACTGCCTGTTCAGGGGCAGAAGGACAGATTTGTACCTTGTCAGCTCAGGGGTTTGAACTTGCAACCTTGCAGTTACTAGTCCAACGCTCTAACCAGTAGGCTACCCTGCCGCCCATTAATTTGACTTTTCATGAAACTGTGTGATAGTGAGACATAAGCCATCCAGAGGGTTTGTCCCAGCTCGTCTTAGCCATCAACCGCATGTTGGAGTAATCCTTAAAGAAGGAAAGTAAAAGAAGAGGTAACTTCAGAGGGATTGGTTTGCCTCAGCAGCAGCACAGAGTTAAGCTGATATGTATGCTGTGTGTGTTATCATGTTACACACTGTATACCCCCCACCTTGTAGATGTATTATCCATGTTGAACTCTGCTTTCCTCTCTCTTTTTCTCTCTCTCTCTCTCTCTCTCTCTCTCTCTCTCTCTCTCTCTCTCTCTCTCTCTTTCAAATATTCCTAAATCCCTCACCAAGACGCAACCATGAGCCCGCTGCGTCGATCCTCGAGATCCCATGGTGACAGGTAATGTTTCTTGTCAACGTGACAAGGACTGACATGAAAATAGTGTGTGTGTGTGTCTTTGTATCGGCTGTAAGCCTATGTTTGTTTGATCTTCTACTTAAACACTCCACCAGTATCAATATAGCAGTCCCAGAGTGATCCTGAATAATTGAAACCTGTTTATCTTCATTTGAATATGTTTAATGGTGTATTCAGTGGACTGCTCCGACCAATACTACCGTTCTGTACAGAACATTTATTAAACCTTGCCTCCCAAATGACACCCTATTCTCTCTGCTGTGCACTACTCTTGACCAGAGGGCTGTGCTCAAAAGTCGTGCACTACTGTAGCTATATACACATGCTGTATCTTAATTTGATCATTCTGTTGTTGCAGGAATGTTCTTGCTCAGCAGGAAATGCCCACTTGTTTCATACTCAAGGTTCAAAAAGGCTTCTAAAGTTAGTCATTTCCACGTAACGTAAAATGTATCAAACCCTACAAAAAATGTCCATTCATTATAATCCACATAACAATTCACATGACCTGTTGCTTGCAGGATTATTTTCATGCTGTGTTTTCAAACTTTCTCAAATGAAGATACGGCATCTGTAGGAAATAGGGTGCCAATTTGGGAAGCAGGCTATATGTTCAGCTAGGGAGATGGTCTGTGTTCTCTAGGGGGTTTAATGCATCATGAATGCATCATGTATTGTCGCCGTGGAAATCGTCCTAAGACATCAAATTTCACATAATCAAAATGTGCAGACTATGTGGCGTAGTTATTTAATGCGGAGAGAAACCTTTCCATTTTAACTGGATCCAAATTGCTTAGGATAATCTTACCATTCAATTACTGCACAAGTTGATGGATTTACATTTTCCCTCTCCAACTGGTCTGTTTCTAAAAATCCCATCTAATGCCAAAAATGGTTGGAATTCTATTCAGCATTTATTTATACATTTTTGCTCATGTGGGGAAAATGTGGATGGCCCAGACTCTGGGCAGTTGATCAGGCCATTGATTTAATCAGATTTGATATATTTGTTTTAGTGCTCATTGTGGATCTGTACAACTCTGTTTTGCTCACTTTAAACACTCAAACACATGCGTGTGCATGCACACACACAAACACACACATACTCTTGCATCGACCCAGATATGAACAAATCCCTTGATAAAAATGTAATTTCCTTCTCTGCTTGCTTGTCATTCCTTTCCCTTTCATTGCAATGGATCATTACAGAATAAGAGGAGATAAAGTACATGGATGTGCTTGTTAAACCTTGCTGTCAACCATTGAGACATATCATAGTTGTACCTCTGTGCTGTAAACAACTCAAAACGTATCATATCCCACTGTGAGACTATATTCTAACCTCCTCAGTGCTCTGTCAGCAACTCAGTATGTCAGTGTCAGAGATCATATCAAAAGCTGCTTGCCAGCAATCAGGGATTGTGTCTTAAGTCATCCAACCCTACAAATTTTTATACACTATGTCTTTCTTAGATTTCTTATACACTATGTCTTTCTTAGATTTCTTATACAGTATGTCTTTCTTAGATTTCTTATACAGTATGTCTTTCTTAGATTTCTTATACAGTATGTCTTTCTTAGATTTCTTATACAGTATGTCTTTCTTAGATTTCTTATACAGTATGTCTTTCTTAGATTTCTTATACAGTATGTCTTTCTTAGATTTCTTATACAGTATGTCTTTCTTAGATTTCTTATACAGTATGTCTTTCTTAGATTACTTATACAGTATGTCTTTCTTAGATTTCTTATACAGTATGTCTTTCTTAGATTTCTTATACAGTATGTCTTTCTTAGATTTCTTATACAGTATGTCTTTCTTAGATTTCTTATACAGTATGTCTTTCTTAGATTTCTTATACAGTATGTCTTTCTTAGATTTCTTATACAGTATGTCTTTCTTAGATTTCTTTGTATGTTGTCAGGTCTGACTCCACGGAGACCCTCCAGAAGAACAACAGCAGCAACAGTGGAGTTATTCTGGACATCTCAGCCCTCAAGTTGGAGGTGGACTCTGAGGTCCCTCCTCTACCGCCCCGCTACCGCTTCAGGGACCTGCTGCTGGGGGACCAGTCCTTTCAGAATGACGACAGGTAATGGTAATACACCTGTAAAGATAATATACCTGTAAAGTTATATAATACACCTGTAAAGATAATATAATACACCTGTAATATAATATACCTGTAAAGATGATATAATACACTTGTAAAGATTATACAATACGCCTGTAATGATTATATAATGGAACTGTAAAGACTATATAATACACCTGTAAAGATTAACAATACACCTGTAAAGACTATATAATACACATGTAAAGATTAACAATACGCCTGTAAAGATTATACAACACACCTGTTAAGATGATATAAATCGGCTGTAAAGATTATACAATACACCTGTGAAGATGATATAAATCACCTGTAAAGATGATATAATATAGCTGTAAATATGATATAATACTGCCCAGGAGCACTCATTTACACTGCTGTAAGGGCCCATGTGTGTGTGTGTGTGTGTGTGTGTGTGTGTGTGTGTGTGTGTGTGTGTGTGTGTGTGTGTGTGTGTGTGTGTGTGTGTGTGTGTGTGTGTGTGTGTGTGTGTGTGTGTGTGTGTGTGTGTGTGTGTGTGTGTGTGTGTACAGTAGTTTTTCTTCTTTGCAATTAATTGATCATAATTAGGGACGTGGCGGTCATTACATTTTGTCAGCCTGTGAATGTCATGCAAACAGCCAGTCTCACGGTAATTTACTGTTAATTAACATAAACATGTTTAGCATCTCCTGGCTTCCACGCATAGCATACAAGCCACTGGTGCAGACCTTTGGAAACATCTACATTTAAAAAAGCATAATTAATGCCAGCCAGGTAGGCTATACTCCTGTTGTTAAGAGGAGCAATGTGCTCAATATTAGGAAAGTTGAGAAATAAATATAGTAGGTCTAGCCGATAGAACGCTGATATAGAGGGCATCACTCTGTTTTCTCAATCAATTGCATTGCATATAGAAATGTTGCTCAACATGAGCTCATGGGCTCTCATGAAGTGTTTGATTAGATTTTCGATTACATTTGCAATGATGTCAGAGTGATTAGAGGGACAATAGAGTGCTGAGTACCAGGCAGTTAGCAAGTTTGGTAGACTACTAATGACCATCAGCAGTATCAGAGCTGGGAGAAGCCTAGTTACTGTGACTAAACAGTCACATGGAATTTGACTGCCATCATGACTCAAGAGAGCTGGAATTTAATTCCCTCAGTCATTGTATAAATGCATTCTGCTTCACTGCTGTTATGTGGAGATGTCCTTCAAGGTGGTTCTGAAATGAATGAAACTCAGTGTGGGAAGAACAGAATGGAGTTTTATGTTTATTTGCAACAGGCAGATGTAGGTAAGTGGTTGGTGTAAAATTCTGCATAGTTTCTTAATGTGGTTACTAAATCATTATAACACACTTTAGTCCAGAATGGATTGTACCATTTAAAAGTCATTTGAAGGGTTTTGGGTTTTCTATTAGGTGATTGTGGAGCGTTCTTCTGAGAGTACAGATGCTTTATCTTAATTTCAGACCCTGAAATAATCCTGCATCAACAGGAAATGTGAATTGTTATGTGGATTATAATTAATTTACATTTTTTTTGTAGGGGTAAATACATTTTTCCTTAGGGCAAATCAAGTCTGTAATGTTAAATTGGATACAACAACCTTAGAAGCCTTTTTAAACCGTGGATACACTACAAGTTTGCATTTCCGTCTGTGCAAGAAAAATCCTGCAACAGGATGATCAAATTAAGATACAGCATCTGTAGCTAGCTTGTTGTCTGAGAATTTGAAAGCACTAGTGGTCTATCAACGTCAGCAGCTGCCTGTCACCGTGGGAGTGCTACCTGACTGTATCGTGCGCCAGGCTCTGATTGGCTGACAGGCTGGCTGATTTGATATAGTGTTGCAGTAAAGACTGAGCTTCGAGCCATATGAATACTTTTTACAGTGTGAGCTACGTGATTAATGACAAATGAGTTGGAATTCGGTAATAAAAACACCTTAACCCAACAAAATAAAAAGTAACCAAAGGTATTGGCATGATGTGTTGTGGATTGAAGCTCATTCGTTTGTTGACAGATATCGCCATTGGGAGAATTTAGTCTGTCAGTAGCAATTGGTTATATAAATTCTTCTTAAAAAATCAGAGCAAGAGTACATTGTTATTTCTCTATTTCCACGGTCAACATGTCCATTCCAGTAGCACACGTCTCACCCAGGAGTCCATTACCGTCTGTAGATTGTATTTGTCCTATATCGCTGTGGCCTGATTAGCTAGTACATCAACTGTATGTATTTTTATTGCTGGAAAGAGTGAAATCCCTTTCTGCTGCTGCCTGACATTTCAAGGTAAATGTGACGTCTCACATCGCTCTCTGTCACTTTGTCTTTATCCTTCCCACTTGCTCACTCCCTCTCTCTGACTCTTTTCTCTCTGTCCTTCTCTCTCAATTCAATTCGATTTAAAGGGCCTTATTGACATGGGAAACATATGTTAACATTGCCAAAGCAAGTGAAGTAGATAATAAACAAGAGTGAAATAAACAATCAAAAGTAACAGTAAACATTACACTCACAGAAGTTCCAAAACAATAAAGACATTTCAAATGTCATGTTATGTCTATATACAGTGATGTAACGATATGCAAATAGTTAAAGTACAAAAGGGGAAATAAATAAACATAAATATGGGTATGTATTTATTATTTATTGTTATTATTTATTTATTGTTATTATTTATTGTTATTATTTACATAGGAGTTTGTTCTTCACTGGTTGCCCTTTTCTTATGGCAACAGGTCACAAATATTGCTGCTGTGATGACACTGATGTTTCACCCAGTAGATATGGGAGTTTATCAAAATTGGGTTTGTTTTCAAATTCTTTGTGGATCTGTGTAATTTGTGGGAAATATGTGTCTCTAATATGTTCATACATTTTGCAGGAGGTTAGGAAGTGCAGCTCAGTTTCCACCTCATTTTGTGGGCAGTGAGCACATAGCCTGTCTTCTCTTGAGAGCCATGTCTGCCTACGGCGGCCTTTCTCAATAGCAAGGTTATGCTCACTGAGTCTGTACATAGTCAAAGTTTTCCTTAAATTTGTTTAAGGAAGGGCCAAATAGCTTTCTAGTTTGCTCAGTTTTTTGTTAATTCTTTCCAATGTGTCAGTAGTCATCTTTTTGTTTTCTCATGATTTGGTTGGGTCTAATCATGTTGCTGTCCTGGGGCTCTGTAGGGTCTGTTTGTGTTTGTGAACAGAGCACCAGGACCTCATCGCTCTGTCTCTCCCTCTTTCTCTCTCCCTGTATCACTCTCACCCCCCCCTCTCAATATCTCCCTTCTCTCCTTATCTCTCTCTCAGCAGGAAATTGCTTTCAGTATGTTTTATATCAGCGCCGTAAAGCTGAACTCTATTCTCACCATGCCTAGAACTGACGTTTCTAAATTAGTGCTGTCAAACGAGTAAAATAATGAATCGAGTTAATTGCATCAGTTAACTGGTCCTTCTGTAGCTCAGTTGGTAGAGCATGGCGCTTGTAACGCCAGGGTAGTGGGTTCGATCCCCGGGACCACCCATACGTAGAATGTATGCACACATGACTGTAAGTCGCTTTGGATAAAAGCGTCTGCTAAATGGCATATATTTTATTATTATATTAATTACATTGAAATTACATTTTTGAATTTGATAAAAATCTATATTTAACAAGAAGTACATTGAGTTACAGGCATACTTTGATTGTAATGGATGGAAACACAAATTATGTACATTGGAATGTTTTAATAGCATGTTCACCATAAACAACACAAAATGATCTACATCAGAATATGTTAATAGCATGTTCACCATAAACAACACAAAATGATCTACATCAGAATATGTTAATAGCATGTTCACCATAAACAACACAAAATGATCTACATCAGAATATGTTAATAGCATGTTCACCATAAACAACACAAAATGATCTACTTCAGAATGTTTTAATAGCATGTTCACCATAAACAACACAAAATGATCTACATCAGAATATGTTAATAGCATGTTCACCATAAACAACACAAAATGATCTACATCAGAATATGTTAATAGCATGTTCACCATAAACAACACAAAATGATCTACATCAGAATATGTTAATAGCATGTTCACCATAAACAACACAAAATGATCTACATCAGAATGTTTTAATAGCATGTTCACCATAAACAACACAAAATGATCTACATCAGAATATGTTAATAACATGTTCATCATGATCAACACAAAATGATCTACATCAGAATATGTTAATAGCATGTTCACCATAAACAACACAAAATGATCTACATCAGAATATGTTAATAGCATGTTCACCATAAACAACACAAAATGATCTACATCAGAATGTTTTAATAGCATGTTCACCATAAACAACACAAAATGATCTACATCAGAATATGTTAATAGCATGTTCACCATAAACAACACAAAATGATCTACATCAGAATATGTTAATAGCATGTTCACCATAAACAACACAAAATGATCTACATCAGAATATGTTAATAACATGTTCATCATGATCAACACAAAATGATCTACATCAGAATATGTTAATAGCATGTTCACCATAAACAACACAAAATGATCTACATCAGAATATGTTAATAGCATGTTCACCATAAACAACACAAAATGATCTACATCAGAATATGTTAATAACATGTTCATCATGATCAACACAAAATGATCTACATCAGAATATGTTAATAGCATGTTCACCATAAACAACACAAAATGATCTACATCAGAATATGTTAATAGCATGTTCACCATAAACAACACAAAATGATCTACATCAGAATGTTTTAATAGCATGTTCACCATAAACAACACAAAATGATCTACATCAGAATATGTTAATAACATGTTCATCATGATCAACACAAAATGATCTACATCAGAATATGTTAATAGCATGTTCACCATAAACAACACAAAATGATCTACATCAGAATATGTTAATAGCATGTTCACCATAAACAACACAAAATGATCTACATCAGAATGTTTTAATAGCATGTTCACCATAAACAACACAAAATGATCTACATCAGAATATGTTAATAGCATGTTCACCATAAACAACACAAAATGATCTACATCAGAATATGTTAATAGCATGTTCACCATAAACAACACAAAATGATCTACATCAGAATATGTTATAGCATGTTCACCATAAACAACACAAAATGATCTACATCAGAATATGTTAATAGCATGTTCACCATAAACAACACAAAAGTCACTAACATAGAACTATTAATGCTCCCAGTGGTTAAGTAGGCCTACTCCCTCTTATCACTGTTATTGCACAGCACAGCACAACACACACACACACACACACACACACACACACACACACACACACACACACACACACACACACACACACACACACACACACACACACACACACACACACACACACACACACACACACACACACACACACACACACACACACACACACACACACACACACACAGTAATGTTAATCTTCAGGCATTCTAAATGAGTGTAACTATCTCTATGGATACACAGAACAAAGAGCTTTTAAACTTGTCCAACAATGTTCTGAAAACACTGTAACCATCTGAACTGTTGAGAACTTTACACACATAGGCCTTCACACCTTCCCACCCTTCCACATCCTCTCTCTTTCACTTACTCCCGCTCTCCCACATCATCCCTCTCACTTACTCCCGCTCTCCCACATCCTTTCTCTCTCACTTACTCCCGCTCTCCCACATCCTCTCTCTCACTTACTCCCGCTCTCCCACATCATCCCTCTCACTTACTCCCGCTCTCCCACATCCTTTCTCTCTCACTTACTCCCGCTCTCCCACATCCTCTCTCTTTCACTTACTCCCGCTCTCCCACATCATCCCTCTCACTTACTCCCGCTCTCCCACATAATTTCTCTCCCACATTCTCTCTATCTCACTTACTCCCGCTCTCCCACATCATCCCTCTCACTTACTCCCGCTCTCCCACATCCTTTCTCTCTCACTTACTCCCGCTCTCCCACATCCTTTCACTCTCACTTACTCCCACATCCTCTCTCTTTCACTTACTCCCGCTCTCCCACATCATCTCTCTCACTTACTCCTGCTCTCCCACATCCTTTTTTCCTACATACTCCTGCTCTCCCACATCCTCTCTCTCTCACTTACTCCTGTTCTCCCACATCCTCTCTCTCTCACTTACTCCTGCTCTCTCACATCCTCTCTCTCTCACTTACTCCTGCTCTCACACATCCTCTCTCTCACTTACTCCTGCTCTCATGCATCCTCTCTCTCTCACTTACTCCTGCTCTCACACATCCTCTCTCTCACACATCCTCTCTCTCTCACTTACTCCTGCTCTCACACATCCTCTCTCTCACTTACTCCCGCTCTCCCACATCCTTTCTCTCTCACTTACTCCCGCTCTCCCACATCATCCAAATCAAATCAAATTTATTTATATAGCCCTTCGTACATCAGCTGATATCTCAAAGTGCTCTACAGAAACCCAGCCTAAAACCCCAAACAGCAAACAATGCAGGTGTAAAAGCACGGTGGCTAGGAAAAACTCCCTAGAAAGGCCAAAACCTAGGAAGAAACCTAGAGAGGAACCGGGCTATGTGGGGTGGCCAGTCCTCTTCTGGCTGTGCCGGGTAGAGATTATAACAGAACATGACCAAGATGTTCAAATGTTCATAAATGACCAGCATGGTCAAATAATAATAAGGCAGAACAGTTGAAACTGGAGCAGCAGCACAATCAGGTGGACTGGGGACAGCAAGGAGCCATCATGTCAGGTAGTCCTGGGGCACGGTCCTAGGGCTCAGGTCAGTTGAAACTGGAGCAGGAGCATGGCCAGGTGGACTGGGGACAGCAAGGAGTCCTCATGTCAGGTAGTCCTGGGACATGGTCCTAGGGCCCAGGCCAGTTGAAACTGAAGCAGCAGCATGGCCAGGTCATCATCCCTCTCACTTACTCCCGCTCTCCCACATACTTCTCTCTCACTTACTCCCGCTCTCCCACATCCTTTCTCTCTCACTTACTCCAGCTCTCCCACATCATCCCTCTCACTTACTCCCGCTCTCCCACATCCTTTCTCTCTCACTTACTCCCACTCTCCCACATCCTCTCTCTTTCACTTACTCCCGCTCTCCCACATCATCCCTCTCACTTACTCCCGCTCTCCCACATCCTTTCTCTCTCACTTACTCCCGCTCTCCCACATCCTTTCTCTCTCACTTACTCCCGCTCTCCCACATCCTTTCTCTCTCACTTACTCCCGCTCTCCCACATCATCCCTCTCACTTACTCCCGCTCTCCCACATCCTTTATCTCTCACTTACTCCCGCTCTCCCACATCCTTTCTCTCTCACTTACTCCCGCTCTCCCACATCCTCTCTCTTTCACTTACTCCCGCTCTCCCACATCACCCCTCTCACTTACTCCCGCTCTCCCACATAATTTCTCTCCCACATTCTCTCTCTCACTTACTCCCGCTCTCCCACATCCTTTCTCTCTCACTTACTCCCGCTCTCCCACATCCTCTCTATCTCACTTACTCCCGCTCTCCCACATCATCCCTCTCACTTACTCCCGCTCTCCCACATCCTTTCTCTCTCACTTACTCCCGCTCTCCCACATCCTTTCTCTCCCACATTCTCTCTCTCACTTACTCCTGCTCTCATGCATCCTCTCTCTCTCACTTACTCCCGCTCTCCCACATCCTCTCTCTCCCACATCCTCTCTATCTCACTTACTCCCGCTCTCCCACATCATCTCTCTCCCACATCCTCTCTATCTCACTTACTCCCGCTCTCCCACATCCTCTCTTTCACTTACTCCCACTCTCCCACATCCTCTCTCTTTCACTTACTCCCGCTCTCCCACATCATCCCTCTCACTTACTCCCGCTCTCCCACATCCTTTCTCTCTCACTTACTCCCGCTCTCCCACATCCTTTCTCTCTCACTTACTCCCGCTCTCCCACATCCTTTCTCTCTCACTTACTCCCGCTCTCCCACATCATCCCTCTCACTTACTCCCGCTCTCCCACATCCTTTATCTCTCACTTACTCCCGCTCTCCCACATCATCCCTCTCACTTACTCCCGCTCTCCCACATAATTTCTCTCCCACATTCTCTCTCTCACTTACTCCCGCTCTCCCACATCCTTTCTCTCTCACTTACTCCCGCTCTCCCACATCCTCTCTATCTCACTTACTCCCGCTCTCCCACATCATCCCTCTCACTTACTCCCGCTCTCCCACATCCTTTCTCTCTCACTTACTCCCACTCTCCCACATCCTTTCTCTCCCACATTCTCTCTCTCACTTACTCCTGCTCTCATGCATCCTCTCTCTCTCACTTACTCCCGCTCTCCCACATCCTCTCTCTCCCACATCCTCTCTATCTCACTTACTCCCGCTCTCCCACATCCTCTCTTTCACTTACTCCCACTCTCCCACATCCTCTCTCTTTCACTTACTCCTGCTCTCCCACATCCTCTGTCTCTCACTTACTCCTGCTCTCATGCATCCTCTCTCACACACAGTCATACACACCCCACTTTTACATATGCAGCCTACCTTTTGGAGCAACCTTATTTGAGTAGCCTATTCCTGTTCAGCTCTTCCTGTGTCATTCAAATTTGTGCATAGCTTAGTCAGTTATCAGGTAGCTAGCTAGGTAGGTAACATGATTAGCTAGCTAAACAATGTTTTTTATATCAAACCCCAAAAATGTGTCTCGCGAGTAGTTTAAAATGGCCTGTGACATGCACACGAATCCGCGGCAGAAAGACAAATCATAGCTCCAGTAATATTGGGCATAACTTTGACAAGATTTTGGCTTGAGGAATACAGTCTTCAGCTATGTAAAGGCACAATCATTGACTGTAGCTGTGTTCCGTGTTGTGTTCTGCACTTAAAAGGATTGATGCGGAAACAGGTGTGTATAAATGGTCTCGTACTGTGAAGAAATGGTGATTAACGTTGTCAAAACAATTTACAGCGCTAAACATGTCACGCGGTAATGCGTTATTAACACGTTAAGTTTGACAGTCCTATTCAAAATATTGTAGTATTTTTCCTGCTCAAATTGGACAGTATTTTTTGTTGTTGTGGGATACTGATTTCTCAGTATTTTCCTTACTGAGAGAAGATGTACGTTACATATTTTCTCTTTGCCAGAGCAGTGGTCCATTTTATGTGCAGTTTTTAAAAGATTTATCAAGGTCGGATGAAAGAATGTTGATCCGAAGTTCATAGAGATTGCTTTAGAGTAATATTGTATGCATCAGCAGATTTGTTGATATGGTGTTTCATTTTACTGCACTGAGAATATCACATAACATATTTGACTATTAATATGTAACAGTATATTTCTCCCTTAAAGCCAGAATAACTTGTAAACACAATGCCTCCCAATGCATATTCCTTCAAATATATTTTCCCTTGGGTGTCTCAGAAGTCACATTGTTGAAGATAATTGTAGCTGGTTGCTGGGCTACCACAGTGTTTTCTATCCATTTACACACTATAATTTATGGAGATCTCCATGGCAGAGTGTGTCTTCCCTAATCGCTGTCTGTGGGTTTTATGTGAGAAGCATATTCACGCACTTACAGTTTTTATCAGCTTGTCTCGAAGAACATTATCCAAAATGGAAGCACATGTAATTAGTTCCTCATCAGTGCTGCTTGGTTATTTCCAAACTCCAGAGCTTACAGTAAGCAGAAAATATTTTGGTTTTGGTAAATTGGTTTTGCTATGCTCTGTGCTGATATATAGGATGTTCTGCATCCTTCACCCTCCTCCCTCTTTCTTGGTCTCTCTCTCCCTCTATCCTAACCCAAGCAATATTTACTGTCTTTGGTTTTTAGAAAATAGCTATTTAACATGCCGTTTGGCATGCTTACTCAATTATCTGGCATGACATCGACCAATCTATAGGGACTTGTCAGGCATTACTAATCAATCACTAACATCCAATTCTCATCCTTACATTATGAAATATAATAATTAATATTAGCGGCCGAGGCTAGTGGGTGGGAGGGGAGGGGTAGTTGTGAGGCCCATCAGGCTCTGCCCGTGCTGTCTTTCTCCCTGCCTGCCTGCCTGCCTGTCTCCTTGTCTGTCTCCCTGTCCGTCTCAGTAGTAGGCTATGCTAGGCTAGTGGGGTCTGTCAGTGCTGTCTGTCTCCCTGATTGACTGATGCTCCCTGGTTGGCTGGTGTTGCAGGCTAGCATGGGCTTCCTCAGAAGGGATCCCCCCCCCCCTGGCTGTCATTATCTTCAGGGCTGGAAGCTAGAGATTAACAGGCACAATGGGAGCACACATATGACAGGAGGATGGGAGGAAGGAGGGCTGACGGAAGAGAGGAAGAGAGGAGGAAGAGTGGTTGGTAGATATGACCCAAATCATAAATAGAAACGCCACTTGATTGAAACCTGAACGAGTAGCAGGGTGACGTTTGAGATAATTGGTTCCACCTACCTTTCTTTCCGATGAATCACTTTGTATCCCGACCCCCTCCCTCTTTTCATGACGCTTATGGAAGCTATATGGAATGAGTGGTGGTAATTACATGCTAAATCAACAATAACTGCTCCTTTGATGGGGAATTACATAGTTTGACAACAGACCCTGCATTCTATAGCATGTTTACTAGAGAAATAAGCATGAAGTACTTTGAAAACGCGTCACACACCATGGCAACAACAACGCAGCCAAGGACAAGAGCCTAACTGGTTTTCTATCACTGTGTTTATGGCAGGGTGTAGCAGTGATAATGATGATGATGATGGTGATGGTGTCCTCTGAATGCTTCAAGGGCTGTATGTGCCTCAGGGAGGGTCAGTTAGAAGGGTCAACTGTTTCCTGCTTCTTTGTATCCAATGGTCTGTGTTCTGAGGATATGTGATGTGCCTGGAGTGTTGGGCTATGTTGCTGCCAAAACAAGGCGCCTCTAAGCTCAGACACACACACGCTGTCAGATTCAGAGCCTGGAGTCTAGACCATAGGTAGGCTTAGTCATCATGTTAGTGTGTGGGTGGGCCACAGTTACAGCTCTCACCTATCACACTCATCAGCACTAGAAATTGTTTTAGTTTCATTTTAAATTGACTGCACTGTATACATCTGCATTGTGGAATGTACTGTAGCTCAATCAGTATGAGAATTGCATTGTGTTTCTGAGATTATATTTCTACCTTTTGATATAAGGTTTTGAACACTTTCAGAATGTCTCTATATTTAGAAATGGATTGAATTTCTCTAGTTCACACATAGAAATAGATTGAAGTAGACATTGCTTTGCCTCAGCTCTAGAGTGTCTAATGTATGATTGGTTACTGTTTTATAGCCACGCCTGAGATTATACTAATTGTCGTGGTTATCGAGCAGCACGGTCTCACGAGGTCCGTCCTAGTGGGATCTGCAGTTGAAGGTAGACTTCTGGGATGAGATAAAAGAGAATCATCAGCGGAGCGCTCTCTGTTGTAACATATGTCTCTCATTTCGTTGTATCAGGTCATTATTGGAGCAGCGATTTAACCCTCAGACGTATGCTTGTCTGGCCAAATGAATTAGCTGCCATTGGTGTAGGCTGGAGCCCTCTGGTTGTCAGGCTGCATCAGCCGCTGTAATGACTGGGACATAAGGAGCTCATCAGAGGGAAGACTAAGGAGGACAAGAAAACACAGCTATGTAACCAGACCTGGGTTCAAGTACTATTCAAAATCATTTTCAAATACTTTAGCTGTGCTTGATTGAGTTTTCCTGGCATTATATCTTATGGAAGCAGTAGAGTAGATGGAAAACAGTGAACCCAGTCTATCTGCAGGCTAAAACAAATACCCAGAGTATAATGTTTAAAATAGTATGAACCTGTCTGGTCGTCACCTTGAAGGTTGCTGTGGAGACGGTAAATGGTTAGGGGAAATGGTTAAATGGTTTCTGTGAGAGATGGCAGCAGGATCATTCTGCTCTCTCTCCTCTCTGTGCAGGCAGGTGGAATGGATTGAAAAGGACCTCATGGCTAGTGTTTCGATTTGTCTGAAAATAAATATGTTTTTGTATATGTGTTCATCCCACTGGGCACAGACGTTATTAACTTCCGGCAACGACAGAGATGGCCGGCTCGCTTCGCGTTCCTAGGAAACTATGCAGTTTTTTGTTTTTTTTACGTGTTATTTCTTACATTGGTACCCCAGGTCATTTTAGGTTTCATGACATACAGTCGAGAAGAACTACTGAACATAAGAGCAGCGTCAACTCACCATCAGTACGACCAAGAATATGACTTGGAATATGAATATCCTGTGTTCTACCTTTCACCCAGGACAACGGAATGGATCCCAGCCGGCGACCCCAAAAAACGACTTTGTAAAAGGGGGAAACAGAGCGGTCTTCTGGTCAAACTCCGGAGACGGGCACATCGTGCACCACTCCCTAGCATTCTTCTCGCCAATGTCCAGTCTCTTGACAACAAGGTTGATGAAATCCGAGCAAGGGTAGCATTCCAGAGGGACATCAGAGACTGTAACGTTCTTTGCTTCACGGAAACATGGCTCACTGGAGAGACGCTATCGGAGTCGGTGCAGCCAGCTGGTTTCTCCACGCATCGCGCCGACAGAAAAAAAGCATCTTTCTGGTAAGAAGAGGGGCGGGGGCGTATGCTTCATGGTTAACGTGACGTGTTGTGGCCACAACAACATACAGGAACTCAAGTCCTTCTGTTCACCTGATTTAGAATTCCTCACAATCAAATGTTCTACCAAGAGAATTCTCTTCGATTATAATCACAGCCGTATATATTCCCCCCCAAGCAGACACATCGATGGCTCTGAACGAACTTTATTTGACTCTTTGCAAACTGGAATCCATATATCCGGAGGCTGCATTCATTGTAGCTGGGGATTTTAACAAGGGTAATCTGAAAACAAGACTCCCTAAATTTTATCAGCATATCGATTGCGCAACCAGGGCTGGAAAAACCTTGGATCATTGCTATTCTAACTTCCGCGACGCATATAAGGCCATGCCCCGCTCTCCTTTCGGAAAAGCTGACCACGACTCCATTTTGTTGATCCCTGCCTACAGACAGAAACTAAAACAAGAAGCTCCCGCATTGATGTCTGTTCAACGCTGGTCCGACCAATCTGATTCCACACTCCAAGACTGCTTCCATCACGTGGACTGGGATATGTTTCGTATTGCGTCAGACAACAACATTGACGAATACGCTGATTCGGTGAGTGAGTTCATTAGAACATGCGTTGAAGATGTCGTTCCATTAGTAACAATTAAAACATTCCCAAACCAGAAACTGTGGATTGATGGCAGCATTCGCGTGAAACTGAAAGCGCGAACCACTGCTTTTAATCAGGGCAAGGTGAGCGGAAACATGACCGAATACAAACAGTGTAACTATTCCCTCCGCAAGGCAATCAAACAAGCTAAGCGTCAGTATAGAGACAAAGTAGAATCTCAATTCAACGGCTCAGACACAAGAGGTATGTGGCAGGGTCTACAGTCAATCACGGATTACAAAAAGAAAACCAGCCCCGTCATGGACCAGGATGTCTTGCTCCCAGACAGACTAAATAACTTTTTTGCCCGCTTTGAGGACAATACAGTGCCACTGACACGGCCCGCAACTAAAACATGACGTGATGAAAACATTTAAACGTGTCAGCCCTCGCAAGGCTGCAGGCCCAGACGGCATCCCCAGCCGCGCCCTCAGAGCATGCGCAGACCACGTGGCTGGTGTGTTTACGGACATATTCAATCAATCCCTATCCCAGTCTGCTGTTCCCACATGCTTCAAGAGGGCCACCATTGTTCCTGTTCCTAAGAAAGCTAAGGTCACTGAGCTAAACAACTACGGGGCATAGCACTCACTTCCGTCATCATGAAGTGCTTTGAGAGACTAGTCAAGGACCATATCACCTCCACCCTACCTGACACCCTAGACCCACTCCAATTTGCTTACTGCCCAAATAGGTCCACAGACGATGCAATCTCAACCACACTGCACACTGCCCTAACCCATCTGGACAAGAGGAATACCTATGTGAGAATGCTGTTCATCGACTACAGCTCGGCATTTAACACCATAGTGCCCTCCAAGCTCGTCATCAAGCTCGAGACCCTGGGTCTCGACCCCGCCCTGTGCAACTGGGTACTGGACTTCCTGACGGGCCGCCCCCAGGTGGTGAGGGTAGGCAACAACATCTCCACCCCGCTGATCCTCAACACTGGGGCCCCACAAGGGTGCGTTCTGAGCCCTCTCCTGTACTCCCTGTTCACCCACGACTGCGTGGCCACGCACGCCTCCAACTCAATCATCAAGTTTGCGGACGACACAACAGTGGTAGGCTTGATTACCAACAACGATGAGACGGCCTACAGGGAGGAGGTGAGGGCCCTCGGAGTGTGGTGTCAGGAAAATAACCTCAACGTCAACAAAACTAAGGAGATGATTGTGGACTTCAGGAAACAGCAGAGAGAACACCCCCCTATCCACATCGATGGAACAGTAGTGGAGAGGGTAGTAAGTTTTAAGTTCCTCGGCGTACACATCACAGACAAACTGAATTGGTCCACCCACACAGACAGCATCGTGAAGAAGGTGCAGCAGCGCCTCTTCAACCTCAGGAGGCTGAAGAAATTTGGCTTGTCACCAAAAGCACTCACAAACTTCTACAGATGCACAATCGAGAGCATCCTGTCGGGCTGTATCACCGCCTGGTACGGCAACTGCTCCGCCCACAACCGTAAGGCTCTCTAGAGGGTAGTGAGGTCTGCACAACGCATCACCGGGGACAAACTACCTGCCCTCCAGGACACCTACACCACCCGATGTCACAGGAAGGCCATAAAGATCATCAAGGACAACAACCACCCCGAGCCACTGCCTGTTCACCCCGCTATCATCCAGAAGGCGAGGTCAGTACAGGTGCATCAAAGCTGGGACCGAAGAGACTGAAAAACAGCTTCTATCTCAAGTCCATCAGACTGTTAAACAGCCACCACTAACATTGAGTGGCTGCTGCCAACACACTGACTCAACTCCAGCCACTTTAATAATGGGAATTGATGGGAAATGATGTCAAATATATCACTAGCCACTTTAAACAATGCTACCTAATATAATGTTTACATACCCCACATTATTCATCTCATATGAATATGTATATACTGTACTCTATATCATCTACTGCATCTTTATGTAATACATGTATCACTAGCCACTTTAACTTGGATTTGATTTGATTTGAACATATTGTCCATGTTGGTTCAAACAGTGTGTGCCCAGTGGCATGTCTCTGCTATCTGTTACCACTTTTGTCTTAGGCTTCATATCCCCCAATAGTATAATTATTGTAGCATATTACAACCATATTTCATTTGCCTGTGAATAAAGCTGGCAGGTGAAATAATAAGCTGAAATGTCTTTGCCCTGTCTAAATCACTGCCATGTTGTTTTGCTTGTTTGATTTCCCTCATTAAGGCAATTATGTGAATTTAATATTTGAATTTTAATAATGACATAGCAAAAAAAGGTTTTGTAAAAGAAAGAAAGAAAGAAAATGAAATATCACGGTTACATAAGCATTCAGACCCTTTACTCAATCCGGGCTCTGGCTGGGCTACTCAAGGACATTCAGAGACTCATCCCGAGCTATTCCTGCGTTGTCTTGGTTGTGTGCTTAGGGTCGTTATCCTGTTGGAAGATGTACCTTCGCCCCAGTCTTAGGTCCTGAGTGCTCTGGAGCAGGTTTTCATCAAAGATCTCTCTGTACTTTGCTTTGTTCATCTTTCCTTCGATCCTGACTAGTCTCCCAGTCCATGCCGCTGAAGAAAACCCACACAGCATGATGTTGCCGCCACCATGCTTCACCGTAGGGATGGTGCCAAGTTTCCTCCAGATGTGGCATTCAGTGTAAAGAGTTCAATCTTGGTTTCATCAGACCAGAGAATCTTGTTTAGGTGGCTTTTGGCAATCTCCAAGCGGACTGTTATGTGCCTTTACTGAGGAGTGGCTTCTGTCTGGTCACTTTACCATATAGGCCTGATTGGTGGAGTGCTGCAGAGATGGTTGTTTTTCTGGAAGGTTTCCCACCTCCACAGAGAAACTCTAGAGCACCGACAGAGATGGTGCCAACGGAGATGGCAGCATCGCGACTAGCTCTTAGGAAACTATGTACTATTTCTTACATTTTTAGCTCAGGAAATGTTTTGTGTCATTACATACAGCCCGGAAGAACTATTGGATATTAGAGCGGCGGTAACTCACCAGAAGTCCTAGCATTATAACCAGGAATACGACTTCCCTGGAGCAGATCCTTTGTTCACTATCCCCAGAGAAATTGAACTTATTTCAGAGGCCGACCCAAAACATTGCCGGCGGATGTTTTGGGTCGGCCTCACCCCCCCCCACCGCTTCGGAGTATATTACTCTCTAATGTTCAGTCTTTGGATAAGAAAGTTGATGAGCTTACAGCAAGGATTTCTTTCCAGAGAGACATCGGGTCTGTAACATACTTTGTTTCACGGAAACATGGCTCTCTCGGGATATTCTGTCAGAGTCAGTAAAGCCAGCACGGTTCTCAGTACATCACGCAGACAGGAATAAATATCTCTCGGGAAGCAGAAGGGCGGAGGGGTGTGTTTCATGATGAATTCCTCATGGTGTAATTCTAGAAACATATAAGAACTCAAGTCCTTTCGGGCACCCGACCTAGAATACCTCACTCAATCCAATGCCGGCCATATTATCTCCCAAAAGAATTCTCCTCCGTCATTGCCACGGCCGTTTACATCCCTCCTCAAGCCGATACCACAACGGCCCTCAAAGAACTTCACTGGACTTTTTGCAAACTGGAAACTGCTTTTATTGTAGCTGGGGACTTTAACAAAGAAAATTTGAGGACTAGGCTGCCACAGTTCTATCAACATATTGACTGTACTGCTCGCGCTGCTAAGGCTATCGACCATTGCTATTCAAACTTCCGGAATGCTTCCCCCTCCCTCATTTTGGCAAATCTGACCATTCTACTGTATCTCTAAATACTTTCCAAATGCACTGTATGTGTGTCACGTTCTGACCTTAGTTCCTTTGTTATGTCTTTGTGTTAGTGTGGCCTGGTATGGTTCTCAATCAGAGGCAGGTGTCGTTCATTGTCTCTGATTGAGAATCATACTTAGGTAGCCTTTTCCCACCTGTATTTTGTGGGTGATTATTTTCTGTTTTAGTGTTTTACGGACCTTACAGGACTGTTTCGGTTTTCGTTTATTTTCACGTTGTTATTTTGTATTTTCAGTGTTCGGTATAATAAATCATCATGAACACATACCACGCTGTGCATTGGTCCGACATTTCATACTCCTCGTTAGAGCAGGACGAAGAATACCGTTACAATGTGTGTGGATATGTGTTTTTGTCCATAGTGGCAGTGGTGTTGACTAGGTAGCCTGTCTCCCACTCTGGCCATGTTATGTTGAAGCAGACAGCTGTGGTGTCATGGATCCTGGGGAGCTTGAAGCTGTTTGGTTCTAATTTGATTTGACAGACCAGTGGTGCTGTGGCTCTCTGCTCCCATCTGCAGCCTAGAATGAGGTAGGGAGGCAGACTGCTAGTCTGGCTGAAAATGAGACTTTTTTTCAGTGTCTGAATGTGGTGGTTTTACGGGGACCTTTCTGACCCAATCCCAAACGACCCATTATCAATTATCTGACTGTTCAATCAGCTGACTGTTCAACCTGCTGACTGGTGAATCAAATCAAATCAAAATGTATTTGTCACATGCGC
>NC_060177.1:81421174-81473674 GCF_021184085.1 Oncorhynchus gorbuscha | reverse complement strand
TTCAATACAACATATGATGGTTCAACGTCAGTGGAGGCTGGTGACTTGAGGAGGAACGGAGACTAATGGTATACGTAGGTGTTGGCCGACACAGACGGCAATGCTTGTTTGAAAAATCATCTAAAACAAATTATAGTAACCCCAACATTTTTATTAAGGACTGGGACAAGGCCAGTTTGTCTAAGGGAATGGTAGTGTGCAGGACAGGCTCATCATACCAGCAGTGGTCAACCTTGCTCCACTGATCCCTGATCTACTCATTGAGCAGACTTCTATTCCAGCCCAGAAATAGCACACTTGATTATCAGGTGTGTTATTACTGGGCTGAAACAGAAACCTGCTCACCCAACAGACCTCTAGCAGGGCTGACCAGCTCCAGTTGGAAAAGGTTTATACAATTTGTGTGACTTTAATTTTGCATACAACATGTGTTAATAATATAGGTACACATACAGTATAATCCATGGCATATAGGATATATATAGGATATATATATATACACCCTTATTTTCAGTCTTAGGACATTCATTGGCACCCTCTTCATCTGCAAACAGGCTTTCAAAGCTTTCCATATTTGAGGGCAGAACACATCAAAGAAACAGGCTTCATTATATTTCAATTATACAGGACTGAATATTATGTTTGCTATTATCTCTCTGTCCTCAAAGTTTTCCCTTCTAGGTACTGGAACTGCAAAATATGTTGATATTGTCCTCCCATCAAATGACCCTGTTCAGTAGCCTACCTTCTCCTTTTACTGTTAGTCCCCTCTTCATGGCTGTTACAAATGCAGTTGGTGACTGTCTTTTTCATTTACAATGATTACATCAAGATAGATAGTTAAAAGGAAATGATCTAGCTGATGATATTTATTTTGCTTGGCTAAACAGTGTGTAAGGTTAGCTAGCTAGCAGCTCAGTTGAGTTAGCCTACAACGTGACCTAGCTAGCTAGCGAACTTCTGGGTGAAACGTTGCACATTTAAACAACGGGAACATTCACCAGTGTGTTGTGGATATCTTATCTTTATTTAATGAGATAATTTTTATACCCAGTAGCTGCAAGTTATTGAATGAGTTATACACTGTTTTTGATAGAGTGCTGTGTCATCTCTACTGGAGAAGCAGTTCAGTATATTCTCTGTGGTTGTGCTGAATGATTCTCTACTGGAGAAGCAGTTCAGTATATTCTCTGTGGTTGTGCTGAATGATTCTCTACTTGAGAAGCAGTTCAGTATATTCTCTGTGGTTGTGCTGAATGATTCTCTACTTGAGAAGCAGTTCAGTATATTCTCTGTGGTTGTGCTGAATGATTCTCTACTGGAGAAGCAGTTCAGTATATTCTCTGTGGTTGTGCTGAATGATTCTCTACTGGAGAAGCAGTTCAGTATATTCTCTGTGGTTGTGCTGAATGATTCTCTACTGGAGAAGCAGTTCAGTATATTCTCTGTGGTTGTGCTGAATGATTCTCTACTTGAGAAGCAGTTCAGTATATTCTCTGTGGTTGTGCTGAATGATTCTCTACTTGAGAAGCAGTTCAGTATATTCTCTGTGGTTGTGCTGAATGATTCTCTACTTGAGAAGCAGTTCAGTATATATTCTCTGTGGTTGTGCTGAATGATTCTCTGACTTGAGAAGCAGTTCAGTATATTCTCTGTGGTTGTGCTGAATGATTCTCTACTGGAGAAGCAGTTCAGTATATTCTCTGTGGTTGTGCTGAATGATTCTCTACTGAGAAGCAGTTCAGTATATTCTCTGTGGTTGTGCTGAATGATTCTCTACTGGAGAAGCAGTTCAGTATATTCTCTGTGGTTGTGCTGAATGATTCTCTACTGGAGAAGCAGTTCAGTATATTCTCTGTGGTTGTGCTGAATGATTCTCTACTGGAGAAGCAGTTCAGTATATTCTCTGTTGTTGTGCTGAATGATTCTACCCCTGCAGGGTTCACCGTGGCCAGTATGTTGAAGAACCAGTCTGTGTTCCGTCAGTTTCTGGTCAGGAATCTGTCTCTCCCCAATAACACGGCCAGCCTTCTGCTCTCCACTCCTGTCAACCTCAAAGAGGTCTGTGCTCCTGTCACAAGCATGCACGCACACAAGCAGATACACACAGATTCACACACACACACACAGATTCACACACACACACACACACACACACACACACACACACACACACACACACACACACACACACACACACACACACACACACACACACACACACACACACACACACACACACACACACACACACACACTGTACCTTCCCAGTCCCCATCAAACCCTGGGGAGTGTTTTATTACAGATTAATTATGTTTTTTTTGTTGCGCATTTAAATTCCAATGTTGTCACATGACTGATGAACAATTAAGTAACAAACAATGTCAGTATAGACTGCCAAACCTGAATCTTTCCTCCTGGTTATATTTCAATTTAGATAACACATTTTTGACATCTAAACTAGAACACCGATCGTCAAAATTTCAGATTTGGCAAAGACCTGTGTGTGTGTGTGTGTGTGTGTGTGTGTGTGTGTGTGTGTGTGTGTGTGTGTGTGTGTGTGTGTGTGTGTGTGTGTGTGTGTGTGTGTGTGTGTGTGTGTGTGTGTGTGTGTGTGTGTGTGTGTGTGTGTGTGTGTGTGTGTGTGTGTGTGTGTGTGTGTGTGTGTGTGTGTGTGCATCCTGTTCTCTGAATGTATGTGTCCTCTCTCCCCCTGCTGAACTGTAGGTCTTCAACATGATATTTGGCCTGTACCCCAGAGCTGGAGGGGGGAGTAGTCATGCTTCAGGCGGGGCAAAAGAGACCGCACAAACCCCTGCAGAGAAGAGCCTTCAACTGGAAGTAGGATGCTAATTGGAAATATTACATTGAATGTAATTGATCTGAGTGGGTGTATTAGTTCTGCAGTAATCCCTGTACTATCCTCCCTTCAGGAGAAGCTTCTGGGAGCCATGCATCGTCTGGACGGAGGACTGATCCACAAAGCTTTACGAGACCCAACCAAAGCAGCCCATCGGCAGGGCCTACTCAGACTCATGTCTCAGGCATTAGGCCTAGCAGAAGGAGAGGCAGGCCAGAGATACGATCCCCAGGGACTGAAGGAGATGGAGGTACACTACATGATATATTCTCCTATATCTGAATCATCCTCCTTTCCTCCTGTCTTTTATCATATTGAATCACTGACCTTTATTGTACAGGAATACCATTGAAATAATTTATACTATATACTGCATGATGATGATGATGATGATGATGATGAGGTTGATGAGGAGATGATGATGATGATGAGGTTGATGAGGATGATGGTGATGACAATGATAATGATGATGATGATGATGATGATGATGATGATGATGATGATGATGATGATGATGATGATGAAATGTATATGCTGTTGATTGTAAAAATATAAAAAATCCTCCCTCGAAGGGTGTTCTCCTGACTGGTGCCATGTTGGAAATGCTTACTTGTGGGGAGAATGGGACTGGTGAGCTGAGCAAGATCCTATTGGTTCCTGAGAAGCAGCAGTCCATGCTCCAGGCCTATCGCAGCACAGTGTGTGGTGGCGGGGAGGGACAGAGGACTGAGCGCTTTGGAGAGATGAGCCAGGAGCTGAGAGACCAGATAGACACAGAGAGCCTCGTTGACAAGGTACAGTACTGAGAGACCAGATAGGCACACAGAGCCTCGTTGACAAGGTACAGTACTGAGAGACCAGATAGACACACAGAGCCTCGTTGACAAGGTACAGTACTGAGAGGCCAGATAGACACACAGAGCCTCATTGACAAGGTACAGTACTGAGAGACCAGATAGACACACAGAGCCTCGTTGACAAGGTACAGTACTGAGAGACCAGATAGACACAGAGAGCCTCATTGACAAGGTACAGTACTGAGAGACCAGACAGAGGCACAGTACAGAGCCAGAGCCTCGTTGACAAGGTACAGTACTGAGAGACCAGATAGACACACAGAGCCTCGTTGACAAGGTACAGTACTGAGAGGCCAGATAGACACACAGAGCCTCATTGACAAGGTACAGTACTGAGAGACCAGATAGACACACAGAGCCTCGTTGACAAGGTACAGTACTGAGAGACCAGATAGACACGCAGAGCCTCGTTGACAAGGTACAGTACTGAGAGACCAGATAGACACACAGAGCCTCGTTGACAAGGTACAGTACTGAGAGACCAGATAGACACGCAGAGCCTTGTTGACAAGGTACAGTACTGAGAGACCAGATAGACACACAGAGCCTTGTTGACAAGGTACAGTACTGAGAGACCAGATAGACACGCAGAGCCTCGTGGACAAGGTACAGTACTGAGAGATCAGATAGACACACAGAGCCTCATTGACAAGGTACAGTACTGAGAGACAATGGCTTCGTCCCAAATTTCACCCTATTCATTATTCAGTGCCCTACTTTTGAACTGAGCCCTATGGTTCCTGGTCAAAAGAAGTGCACTGAATAGAGAATAGGGTGCACACTCAAAGGCTGCTTTGAACTGGGAATTACCATGGTGAGCAGGGCCGGACTACCGCATTTGGCACTGACTTCCTTGCCCTTCTGGGGACCTCCGGGGACCTCCGGAACATTTTGCCATGGTGCAGAGAGAAAAATGTGCAGTATTATAACGCTATTCTACACATTTTGCCATGAGGCAAAGTGCTTTTCACTCATCAAACACAAATAAATACTGTAAACACTGTGGAGTGTGGAATGGCAGACAGTCCATGACTCAGTATATCTATGTACTCTACAGCACTCATTCTCCTCTCTTCCTTTGATTCTTCTCTTCTTTCACACTCCCTCTCTCTCTCTCTCTCTCTCTCTCTCTCTCTCTCTCTCTCTCTCTCTCTCTCTCTCTCTCTCTCTCTCTCTCTCTCTCTCTCTCTCTCTCTCTCTCTCTCTCTCTCTCTCTCTCTCTCTCTCATTCCCTTTCTTGCTCTCCACACCAGCTGCGTCTGGAGAAGGTCAACTTCTCGGCTCCTCTGTCCCAGTCCCACCTGGGTGCTCTGCTGAAAGACCTGGCTGACGTGGAGAGACTCTTCAGGGACGTAGACCTGCTGTCAGGCCTGGCTCGCCTGCTCCCTAAGGGGGCCTGTGCTGGGGGTCATACGGCCCCTGGGGCCCCCGCCAACACCACCACCTCCTGGGCCCGCAACGCCACTACCTGGGGGCCCAACACCACTGAGACCCCTGGGGAGGAGGGAGGAGAGGAGGAGGGTGGAGGACGAGAGAAAGAGAAAGGGAAAGAGAATCCTCATTCACAGTTTTCTGCTTTTGTACAGCTGTGGGCAGGGCTGCAGCCTATTCTGTGTGGGAACGATAGGTGTGTGTCTTCATAATGGGATCATTCCTGTGCTGTTGTTCTTTGACTTGAGATCAACCTGAGTGCCAGTCTGTTTGTTCTATCATGCCAATCCCCTGTCACTTACTGTCATGACAGCAATGGAATGGCTGGAGCACAAACAGATCCGGGACCAGGCTAAAGATCTACATGGTATGCAGGCTTTTGTTACAGCCTTATAAGAACACCCCAGTTCAACTAAACAAGAACATAATGTTTGGAATTGATGAGGTGTGTTAGAGCTGGGCTGGCAACAGGGTAGGGAAACCCTGTGCTCTATACCTGTGTGGTAAAGGCTAAACTTGTTGATTTCTGTCTTCTGTCTATCTCCAGGATCATTGAGCCTGAAGCGTTGAAGCAGGGGAATATGAGCTCTCTGGGTTTCACCAGTAAAGAGCAGCGCAATCTGGGTTTACTCGTGCATCTGATGACTACAAATCCCAAGATCCTCTACTCTCCCGTTGGCTCACAGGTGGACAAAGTCATTCAGAAGGCAAGTACATGATCATGTTCTTTCAGACTCTGTCATCTGTATCCTTATAATGCATATGTACAGTCCAGTCAAAAGTTTGGACACAACTACTCATTCAAAGGTTTTACTTTATTTTTACTATTTCCTACATTGTAGAATAATAGTGAAGACATCAAAACTATGAAATAACACACATGGAATCATGTAATAACCAAAAAAGTGTTAAACAAATCAGAATATATGTGATATTTGAGATTTTTTTCAAAGTAGTCACCCTGTGCCTGGATGACAGCTTTGCACACTCTTGTCATTCTCTCAACCAGCTTCACCTGGAATGCTTTCCACCAGTCTTGAAGGAGTTCCCACATATACTGAGCACTTTCCTTCACTCAGCTGTCCAACTCATCCCAAACCATCTCAATTGGGTTGAGGTCAGGTGATTGTGGATGCCAGGCTATCTGATGCAGCACTCCATAACTCTCCTTCTTGGTCAAATAGCCCTTACACAGCCTGGAAGTGTGTGAGGTCATTGTCCTGTTGAAAAACAAATTATAGTCCCACTAAGTGCAAACCAGATTGCTGCAGAATGTTGTAGTAGCCATGCTGGTTATGTGTGCCTTGAATTCTAAATAAATCAGACAGTGTCACCAGCAAAGCACCCCCACACCATCACACTTCCTCCTCCATGTTTCACGGTGGGAACCACACATGCGGAGATCATCAATTCACCTACCCTCCGTCTCACAAAGACACAGTGGTTGGAACCAAAAATCTCAAATTTGGAGTCCAAAGGACAGATTTCCACCGGTCTAATATCCATTGCTTGTGTTTCTTGGCCCAAGCAAGTCTCTTTTTCTAATTGGTGTCCTTTAGTGGTGGAGTTTTTGCAGCAATTCGACCATGAAGGCCTGATTCACGCAGTCTCCTCTGAACAGTTGATGTTGAGATGTGTCTGTTACTTGAACTCTGTGAAGCATTTATTTGGGCAGCGATTTCTGAGGCGAACTCTAATTAACTTTTCCTCTGCAGCAGAGGTAACTCTGAGTCATCCTTTCCTGTGGCGGTCCTCATAAGAGCCAGTTTCATCATAGCGCTTGATGGTTTTTGTGACTGCACTTGAAGAAACTTCTTGAAGTTCTTGAAATGTTCCGCATTGACTGACCTTCATGTCTTAAAGTAATGATTGGCTGTCGTTTCGCTTTGCTTATTTGAGCTGTTCTTGCCATAATATGGACTTGGTATTTTACCAAATAGGGCTATCTTCTGTATACCTTGTCACAACACAACCGATTGGCTCAAACGCATTAAGAAGGAAAACAATTCCACAAATTAACTTTTAAGAAGGCACAGCTGTTAATTTAAATGCATTCCAGGTGACTTATGAAGCTGGTTGAGAGAATGCCAAGAGTGTGCAAAGCTGTCATCAATGCAAAGGGTGGCTACTTTTAATACTTTTTTGTTTACTACATGTTTCCATGTGTGTTTTTTCATAGTTTTGATGTCTTCACTATTATTCCACAATATAGAAAATAGTAAAAAATAAAATGAGTAAAAATGAGTAGGTGTGTCCAAACGTTTGACTGATACTGTATGTATACAGTGACTGGTGCCTTCTATACTGTGTCCTCTGCAATAGAGTTGTTCCGATGTCATTTTTGCATTGCTGGGTTAAACATTAGCAGGATATACAGCTATATATTCTCTATTTTCATTTCATAAAGAATATATGAAAATGACTATGAAATGCATATGTATGCCAGATGGAAATCATGTGTTTGGTGTATTTGATACCAATCCACTAATTCCACTCCAGCCATTACCATAAGCCCGTCCTCCCTAATTTAGGTTCCACCAACCTCCTGGGATTGAGACGCATATTAAGAAGAAAAGGGAACGTGGTCTTTAGTGGGAACCCCAAAGTCATTTATCAGACACTTTTAGACTCTCAGCGTATTGAGAACATGTTGTGAATTCATTAGAAACCCCATGGTCATTTGTTTCCCAGCCTAAACACATTAACTATTCAACTGCATGTTCTGTATATTGGTTTAGAGCACGATGTGTAGGAAGTCAATGAGCTGCAAGATTAATCATGCTCCTCCTCAGTCCCCGGAGGTCTCGCTATGCCACAACATATGCACAACTGGCCATTGATTCTGTTTCTCTGTACATCCCACTAGTTACCACAGGCTTGTTATTGGCAGAGAGTTGATTTCTTATCTTAGCAAGTGGACTGGAGGATGGAGGCTGAGAAATGATTAAAACTAGAGAGGGAGGGAGAGGGGCAGGGAGTGGAGAGAGTGGCCACAGAAAGGACTCAACAGAAAAGTAACAACGCTTGAAAGGATGTGGATAGAGTAACGGGATACAGTGATGGGACTGGGATAGCTCTGGTCCAGGGTGTTAGCTGAGAAACCTGGTTCCAGCAAGCCACACGTAACACCTTGGACCAGAGCTAGGACTTGCACAGCTTCTGTGTTGATGGTGACATGTGCTATTGCTTGCTGTCTGTGTAGGCAAATGAGACATTTGCGTTTGTGGGGAACGTGACTCACTACGCCAGGGTGTGGCTCAACATCTCTGCCCAGCTCAGGACCTACCTAGAGGAGGGCAAACTGCACCACCAGCTGGCCTGGCTGCAGCTGGTAACACACAGTAATAACTTAATAAGATAATGCATACACATAATACTAAATATTTATTGTCCCCCACACAGTACATTTATACAGTCCTTATCTTGCCTGATAAGCCCATACGTACACATACTGTAACATAAACATAAACACAAACACAACTTCTGGTGTCCTCCTCTTCTTAGTTGACCTCTAACCTGCGTAGTCACCCGGAGCTGCTGAATGGGACAGACAGTGACCTGTTGCGTGGACTGCTGGATGGCAACTACACCCTGTCCAACACCTCCACCCTGCTGGAGCAGCTGGACACCATTGACAACGCAGCCTGCGGCTGGACACACTTCATGTCCAAGGTCAGTGTTCAGCAGATGAGCCGTTGGTTGTGTCCCAAATGCCACCCTATTTCCTAAAAAATGCACTACTTTTGGTCAGAGCCAAGAGGGATCTGGCCTAAAGTAGTGCACTACCGTACAGTATATAAGCAAATAGGATGGCATTTCAGACACAGCCTGTATGTAGGCAGGAGGTACCATAAACATGGGTGGTCTGATTCAGACTGACACAAGATGAGCGATAGAACTTGAGTACATTGATCCAGTCCCACAGACAGCGGGCGTACAGTAATATGAGCATTGAGAATCAGTACCACACCGCACGCAAAGCTCCATTCAATGGTCAGTCCCAGGAGACATCCCAAATGGCACCCTGACTTTTAACCAGAGTCCATAGGGCAAGGACTAGTGTTACCAGTGTTAGAGATATAGACAGTTCCTGTGCTCTTGGCAGTTGGCACTGTGGCAGACCTGGGATCCAACCTCTCCAACCTGTGTGTGTATTTCAGAAGGGTTGGGAACAAGGCAAGAGATTAATTTTCCTTTGACTGCAAGGACAATAGATCAATAAAGTTTTGTTGTTGTCTTTTTCTACTTCTCTTGTTCCAGGTCAGTGTGGATATCTTCAAGGGTTTCCCTGATGAAGACAGCATCGTCAACTATACCCTGAACCAAGCCTACCACCATAACATCTCAGTATTTGCCAGTGAGTATGGTACAGTAATACTGAATAGGAGAGACGACTCGTTTCATCATAAGTTATGAAAACATAATTGTCCATTACATTTTACAAAAGGGAAATGTGTCTTTGGCACTCTGGCTTAACAGTGAAAACAGATAATAGATAATGGCCAGGCACAGGGGTCAGATGGGTGTTACTGAAAGGGCAGCAGCTGTGGCATGCATATAGCCTCCAGTCTGAAAATAAATGTAATATTATGAGGAAGTAATGTGAAATATATACTGTAGCTATATCACTGTAATAGAATGTCCCCCTCCGTCTCTTCCAGGTGTGATATTCCAGACCAACAGAGATGGCTCCCTGCCTCCACATGTCCTCTATAAGATCAGACAGAACTCCAGCTTCACAGAGAAAACCAACGAGATCCGCCGGGCCTACTGGCGCCCGGGGCCCAACACAGGGGGAAAGTTCTACTTTCTCTACGGCTTTGTGTGGATCCAGGGTACGTGTCCAGAATCCTCCGTCTTGACTACTGAAGGGTAAATGTAGACTGAAATGTTGCCAGGATGTTTCTGCTTTAGATGAATTTTGCCAACTTTAGCCAACACTAGACAACACTAGACAATTCTAGACAACTTCAGACAACTCTAGACAACTCTAGACAACACTAGACAATTAATTTAAACTCTAACCAATATTAGCCAACTCCAGACAACTATCTATCCATCAGTGTCTATCCAAGATGGCATAGCAGTGCAGAGGTGTTTTGTTCGTCCTCTCATGTACTTTCATATTTTTTCGTGTTTTTTTTAATATATTTAAATTTTATTTTCAATCTCTTCTCCATTTTAGTTCAATTATACCTTCCGGTAACCTGCCTCACCCAATGTGATACAGAACCACTATTATTTTAAATTTTTAAACCTTATAGCAAGAACCACCGAGCCATCAGAAGCTAATCAGCTAATTAGCTACAAGCTATTTAGTCACTGTTAGCCACTGCTAGCGGCCTTTACCTTCTCCACAGGTACCATTCCTTTTTTTAGCTTGGATAATGCTCGCCAGCCTACCAGTAAAGGTCTGTCTCTCCACTACGACACCAGATTCCTGCCGTAATCCCTGGACCATTCTCCTGATATTCACAGCTAGCTAGCACCCACGAGTTACCCAGTACCGAAGCTTTCCCTTAGGCCCACCTCCCGGCCTACTCAGTTGATGACCTGGACTCCACCCAAACACAGCTAGAACACACTACTCCACCAGATCCTTGCCGTAAGCTCTGGACCTTGGCACCGGATCACCGCTGCTACCGAGTGGATATAGTGGCTAACGCCACTCCCTGAAGCTAGCACTAGTTAGCCGTGATTCAGGCGCATCTCCCGGATAGAAAACTAAACTACAACAACTACAATAACTCTTTCGCCTTGTGGCTTGGATCCTTAGTCGACACGGCGCCCCGCCGCACCACCACAACTGGTATGCTGATAAATACTCCATCCGCTGTGCCTTCAACCGGCCTCCGTCGGACGTCGGAGCAGACACTTCCACTAGCCCCGGGCTACTAACTTTAAACGCAGTGTCGTCTGCACTACTCCGCGGCTTCCTTGTTCCATCTATTGCTGCCCCCTGGACCCTATGATCACTTGGCTACATAGCTGATACCCGCTGGACTGTCCATTAATCACGGTACTCCATTCTGTTTATTTTTTTGTTTTGTTTATTTATTTTTGTGTGTGTTTTTTTGTTGTTTATCTGTCGGCCCCAGCAGCGAACTCAGGCTCTGTGTGTAGTTAACCAACCCTCTCTGCCCAGTCATCACCATTTTACCTGTTGTTGTTTTAGCTGATTAGCTGTTGTCTCACCCATTGTTGTCTTAGCTAGCTCTCCAAATCAACAACTATGGTTACTTTAAGCCTCGCTGTATGTCTCTCTCATATGTCAATATTCCTTGTATACTGTTCTTTAGGTTAGTTATCATTGTTTTAGTTTACAATGGAGCCCCTAGTTCCACTCATTATACCTCTGATACCTCCTTTGTCCAACCTCCCACTCATGCGGTGACCTCACCCATTATAACCAGCTTATCCAGAGATACAACCTCTCTTATCATCACTCAGTGCCTGGGCTTACCTCTGCTGTACCCGCACCCCATCATACCCCTGTCTGCACATTATGCCCTGAATCTATTTTACCACGCCCAGAAATCTGCTCCTTTTATTCTTTGTCCCCAACACTCTAGGCGACCAATTTTGCCTTTAGCCGTACCCTCATCCTACTGCTCCTCTATTCCTCGGGTGATGTGGAGGTAAACCCAAGCCCTGCGTGTCCCCAGGCACCCTTATTTATTGACTTCTGTGATCGAAAAAGCCTTGGTTTCATGCACGTCAACATCAGAAGCCTTCTCCCTAAGTTTGTTTTACTCACTGCTTTAGCACACTCCGCCAACCCTGATGTCCTTGCCGTGTCTGAATCCTGGCTTAGGAAGGCCACCAACAATTCTGAGATGTCCATACCCAGCTACAACATTTTCCGTCAAGATAGAAATGCCAAAGGTGGAGGAGTTGCAATCTACTGCAGAGAGTTCTGTCATACTTTCCAGGTCTATACCCAAACAGTTTGAACTTCTAATTTAAAAAATGTACCTCTCCAGAAATACGTCTCTCACTTTTGCCACCTACTATTGAGCCCCCTCCGCTCCCAGCTGTGCCCTGGACAAATTTGTGAATTGATTGCCCCCCATCTAGCTTCAGATTTCGTTCTGTTAGGTGACCTAAACTGGGATATGCTTAACACCCCGGCAGTCCTACAATCTAAGCCAGATGCCCATAACCTTACACAAATCTTCATGGAACCCACCAGGTACAACCCTAAATTCGTAAACATGGGCACCCTCAACTGCCCTTCCAAATACACCTCCGCTGTTTTCAATCAGGACCTTGCCGATCACTGCCTCATTGTCTGTATCCGCAATGGGTCCGCGGTCAAACGACCACTCCTCACCTCTGTCAAACGCTCCCTAAAACACTTCTGCGAGCAGGCCTTTCTAATCGACCTGGCCTGGGTATCCTGGAAGGATATTGACCTCATCCCATCAGTCGAGGATGCCTGGTCATTCTTTGAAAGTAATTTCCTCACCATCTTAGATAAGCATGCCCAGTTCAAAAAATGCAGAACTAAGAAAAGATATAGCCCTTGGTTCACTCCAGACCTGACTGCCCTTGACCAGCACAAAAACATCCTGTGGCGGACTGCAATAGCATAAAATAGTCCCCACGATATGCAATTGTTCAGGGAAGTCAGGAAACAATACACGCAGTCAGTCAGGAAAGCAAAGGCTAGCTTTTTCAAGCAGAAATTTGCATCCTGTAACTCCAAAAAGTTTTGAGACACTGTAAAGTCCATGGAGAACAAGAGCACCTCCTCCCAGCTTCCCACTGCACTGAGGCTAGGTAACACGGTCACCACTGACAAATCCATGATAATCGAACATTTCAACAAGCATTTCTCAACGGCTGGCCATGCCTTTCCTCCTGGCTTCTCCAACCCCAGCCAACAACTCTGCCTCCCCCGCAGCTACTCGCCCAAGCCTCTCCAGCTTCTCCTTCACCCAAATCCAGATAGCAAATGTTCTGAAAGAACTGCAAAACCTGGACCCCTACAAATCAGCTGGGCTAGACAATCTGGACCCTCTCTTTCTAAAACTATCCACCGCCATTGTTGCAACCCCTATTACCAGCCTGTTCAACCTCTCTTTCGTATCGTCCAAGATTCCTAAAGATTGGAAAGCTGCCGCGGTCATCCCCCTCTTCAAAGGGGGTGACACCCTAGACCCAAACTGTTACAGACCTATATCCATCCTGCCCTGCCTATCTAAAGTCTTCGAAAGCCAAGTTAATAAACAGATCACAGACCATTTCGAATCCCACCGTACCTACTCCGCTGTGCAATCCGGCTTCCGAGCCGGTCACGGGTGCACCTCAGCAACGCTCAAGGTACTAAACGATATCATAACCGCCATCGATAAAAGACAGTACTGTGCAGCCGCCTTCATCGACCTGGCTAAGGCTTTCGACTCTGTCAATCACCATATTCTTATCGGCAGACTCAATAGCCTTGGTTTTTTCTAATGACTGCCTCGCCTGGTTCACCAACTACTTTCCAGACAGAGTTCAGTGTGTCAAATCGGAGGGCATGTTGTCCGGACCTCTGGCAGTCTCTATGGGGGTACCACAGGGTTCAATTCTCAGGCTGACTTTTTTCTCTGTATATATTAATGATGTCGCTCTTGCTGCGGGCGATTCCCTGATCCACCTCTATGCAGACGAATCCATTCGGTATATTTCTGGCCCTTCCTTGGACACTGTGCTAACTAACCTCCAAATGAGCTTCAATGCCATACAACACTCTTTCCGTGTCCTCCAACTGCTCTTAAACGCTAGTAAAACCAAATGCATGCTTTTCAACCGTTCGCTGCCTGCACCTGCACGCCTGACTAGCATCACCACCCTGGATGGTTCCGACCTAGAATATGTGGACAACTATAAATACCTAGGTGTCTGGCTAGACTGTAAACTCTCCTTCCAGACTCATATTAAACATCTCCAATCCAAAATCAAATCTAGAATTGGCTTTCTATTTCGCAACAAAGCCTCCTTCACTCACGCCGCCAAACTTACCCTTGTAAAACTGACTATCCTTCCGATCCTCGACTTTGGCTATGTCATCTACAAAATAGCTTCCAACACTCTACTCAGCAAACTGGATGCAGTCTATCACAGTGCCATCCGTTTTGTTACCAATGCCCCATATACCACCCACCACTGCGACCTGAATGTTCTAGTCGGCTGGCCCTCGCTACATATTTGTTGCCAAGTCCATGCTAGGTAAAGCTCCGCCTTATCTCAGTTCACTGGTCACGATAACAACACCCAGCCGTAGCACACGTTCCAGCAGGTATATCTCACTTATCATCCCCAAAGCCAACACCTCATTTGGCCGCCTTTCCTTACAGTTCTCTGCTGCCAGTGACTGGAACGAATTGCAAAAATTGCTGAAGTTGGAGACTTTTATTTCCCTCACCAACTTTAAACATCAACTATCTGAGCAGCTAACCGATCACTACAGCTGTACATAGTCCATCTGTAAATAGCCCACCCAATCTACCTACCTCATCCCCATACTGTTTTTATTTGATTTACTTTTCTGCTCTTTTGCACACCAATATCTCTACCTGAACATGACCATCTGATCATTTATCACTCCAGTGTTAATCTGCTAAATTGTAATTATTTACTCCTATGGCCTATTTATTGCCTTACCTCCTCATGCCTTTTGCACACAATGTATATAGACTTAATTTTTTCCACTGTGTCATTGACTTGTTTATTGTGTTATTGTCTTGTTTATTGTTTACTCCATGTGTAACTTTGTGTTGTCTGTGTCACACTGCTTTGCTTTATCTTGGCCAAGTCGCAGTTTCAAACGAGAACTTGTTCTCAACTAGCCTACGTGGTTAAAGAAAGGTGAAATAAAATTAATTTAAAAAATAATAATTTGCATTAGCATCAGAATCAGAGCTACAAACTGTCAAGCCATTAATATCAACATCACAGCTACAAAGGATTTGGACAAAACAAAAACAGCCTGGAACCCTGGCTATATCAAATGAATTAATATGAGGAAAACTATTCTGTTTTTTACAGAATTTGAATGATGGTATTTTCAAATGTTGTTATGTTGTTGTTGTATCGTTGTTGTGTCGTTATTGTGTCATTGTTTTTCTGTCATTGTTGTGTCGTTGTTGTATCGTTGTTGTGTTGTTGCTTGGTAAACTCAAGGCTGCACTTGTTGTTTCGGCGTTATCTGCACAATGGGAAAGTGTTAACAGGATATACATAGACTATAGACTATAAATCACCTGCCTAAAGTGGCTTCACTGAGGTTACAATTGTTGTGTCAAAAGTATTGTTTTGTTGCATTAAAGACCAAAATTGGTTAAAGAAAATTGTGATAAATAAATAAAAAATATATACGCGTTTCATTTAAGGACCACAAAATTGACAGCTGTGCCATATAGATTGCAAAATAGTGGCAAGATATTTTCGATGTACCGATTCCAAGGCACATGGTTCATGAATTGACACGTAAAACTTAGAATTTTTCAATATAAATGATTATACCTAATTCTTGCAACCAATATAATATTATATATATGGGGGATAAAACATTAACAGCTCTGCAGATTTTGCTGCGAGGAGGTAGAGTCATTAGATCATTTATTTTGGTACTGTCTATATGTAGCTCATTTTTGGTCACAGGTCCAGGAATGGCTGAAGAATTGCAACATTTACCTGGAGCTAGCAAAAATGTTTATCTTCAATTTACAATCTGTAGAAACTATGAGAATATAAAGGTTCAGAACTTTTGTGAAGCATCCCAGCACAGTTGAAAAATATATGGCAAATAGAAATAAATATATTTACTCAAAAAATATATGGGGGATTGAAATGATACAGACAATTACATTGATGGAAGCTACAATCTATCCACAATATTAGAACTGATCTACCTTCTAAAAGAAAGGGAAAAAAATATATATATATATTGTGGTAAACTGGTGATCCTGAAGTGGGCACACCTGTGATTGGGTGCATATCCAGTAACATAATAGTATTCTGATTAGCAGATACAGCACTTCTTCTCAGAGATTCATCTTTTATTTACGAAGCAGGAGAGAAAAAGACAAGCTGCTTATTTGACACATAAAGTTAATACAAATAATGCATTGGAACTGACATGGCGGTCTGTTGAGTGTACTGTACATAGAGACATCCTGGGCTCACTGAGACAATACCATTGATTTAATACAGAACAGATAGATTTTTAACTCTGCATTGTAAACTACACTGATTACCACACTGATAACCACATTGCATCGGGTAGTGTGGTTAGGATACAACTTGATGAGATGGCTTATTCAGTGAGGTGTAGAGTGGCCCTGTCATCTCTGCTGTGTCTTGATGTGTGTGTGTGTGTGTGTGTGTGTGTGTGTGTGTGTGTGTGTGTGTGTGTGTGTGTGTGTGTGTGTGTGTGTGTGTGTGTGTGTGTGTGTGTGTGTGTGTGTGTGTGTGTGTGTGTGTGTGTGTGTGTGTGTGTGTGTGTGTGTGTGTGTGTGTGTGTGTGTGTGTGTGTGTGTGTGCGCGTGTCTTCCTGTCTGCCTGCCTGTGTGTCCTCAGATATGATAGAGAGAGCCATCATTAACACGTTTGTGGGTCATGACGTGGTGGAGCCTGGGAACTATGTTCAGATGTTCCCCTACCCCTGCTACACCAGAGACGAGTAAGACCTGGAACTCTCTCTAAACATCTCTCCTCTCTCTCACTTTCCGTTTTCCTTTAAAAACAATAACTGTTAATTGTATCACTTCTATTTTGATGTTACTTCTGAGATGATGACTTTGCATCGTCCATGTATATTAGGTAGATAGGTAAATAATGGAATATGTCACACATCTTCCTTTGGTAGCTACACTAGAGATGAGCAAGACATGTTACTGTATCTATTCTTTACTCTAATCAGCTCTCTATCTCTCTCAGACCCTGACTCTCATTTATGTCCATATCCTAACTTAAGATGCATAACTCTCACTGTTGAGATGTGTTTTTACATTCAGCATCACTCCGGCAAGAGAAATATTTTATTATTTTTAATAACAGAAATATCTACATATATTTTGGGATGTTATGTATACCTGGAAATAATCAGAATTCATGTAAACATTGCAGTTTTGAAAACATAGCTTGTCCACCAAAAAATAGTATCTTGACACAACTTACTTATGGAGTAAGTTGAGCGCGGGAGAGGGTAAGTTAAGCCTCCTACACATTTCTGTAATGAATGAAATATTACCACTACCCTTTTAAAACCATGTCTATCTTTATTTCCCAAACGCAATTCAAAAGAATCACAACCACTTTTAGTCTTTTCATCATTTTAAGCATATTTGACACTTTTAACAGACCAGGCCCGTTGATGCCTTGCATTACGCCTGTGAAGAAAACACTTACATTTGCTCAACTTGACATTAGCTCATCCATTGTCTCAACTTAAACCCCAAGGAAAACATTTTCACTACACTGTAAACAAAATATCTAGCTGTTTCAACTCAATGTTATTAAGTAACTGGTTACACAGACTTTTTTTGTTTACTCAACCTTTCGGCAAAAGTGTTACTGTCACGTCCTGACCATAGAGAGTCCTTATTTTCTATGGTAGAGTAGGTCAGGGCGTGACTGGGGGGTTAGTCTAGTCTATTATTTCTATGTGGGGTTCTAGGTTTGTTTTTCTATGTTGGTGATTGTGTATGATTCCCAATTAGAGGCAGCTGGTAAACGTTGTCTCTAATTGGGGATCACATTTAAGTAGCTGTTTTTCCCACCTGTGTTTGTGGGATATTGTTTTGAGTTAGTGCACGTAGCATCTCCTTAGTCGCGGTTCATTGGTCGTTTATTGTTTGTTTTGCAAAATTTCATTTTATAATAAATTATGTGGAACTCAACATTCGCTGCGCCTTGGTCCGTCTCTACAAACGAACGTGACAATTACCTGAACTTAATATTTTGAGTTGGCCCAACATGAGAAAACGTAGGCACAAATTCTGTAAACTTCAAATAATGTGTTTGCTCAAATTGTCTCATATGTTCATTCAACTAGAAAATATTATTACTTTCCTAAAAAAAGGTCTGTGGTGCTTTTAACATACAATGTTTTTAACATACATATTTGACACACATTGACATACATTGTGCATGTTCATTTATTAATTCATATTAATTCATAATTCATATTTAATCACCTGGTATTTAATCTCATAACCTCTTGGTCATCCTGATACGCCACCATGTCTGTGTCAATAACTGATTTTACCTGTATTGCTTCTGTCGTGGAAACTCACCACTAAGGATTCAAACTCAAAGTAAATGAATCAATCTTTGTTATCATGGCCGGAGAAGTTCACTAACTCAATATAAGCCTGATGAAACTCTGAAAATGACTGTTCCCTTTTCAGTCCCTTTATACTGCTACATTTACATTTACATTTAAGTCATTTAGCAGACGCTCTTATCCGACTTACACAAGCAAGTCATATAAGCATGGTTGATTCCTGCATGAGACTAACTGATACCACACCAGGCTTCTTAACTTGAAACTGAGATATTGTATCACTATTTCTAGTTCCCAGAGTAATGTTCTGGTTGTACTGTCAAATTACTTATCAGTGATAGTGTGGTTTACTCCTTAGTGTAGTCAATCCATCACTCGCATGAACCCAACCCAGTCCATTGTACATTGTCACATGAACCCAACCAAGACAGGTTATCACAAAGCAGCATTTTACTAAACATACGATCTGATACACACAGAGAACGTTTACATCACACTCCTTTTATCACTCTGTGATAACTATTGTTACATTCTAAGGTAAGCATTAGATTATGGCTAAAACTATCAAAGGGCGTTCTATCAAAATACTTCTATTAAAAGTAGGTTGAAATCAACACATAAAACCGGACACTGTATCCGTTCAAACCCTTCATTCTGGGTTGGACAATCTGACTAGGAACTGATGCTTATTCCATAGCCCTTACACTTGTAAAACCATTGCAGTAGAATGGTTTAACTTAAGACCTTCGCTTCATACAGTTATACACATGCTTCATTACACAATTTCATTTATGTCAATTCTATCACCATAAGCAGGGGGGGGGGAACATGGTCATGCTCTTCATGGCCTTCAGTGAGTTCCTTGTAGTCCTCATTATCTTCATCATTCTCATCAGCAGATGGCATTTATTTTAGCCAAATCAAACTAACAGTGGACATAATAGTTGCTTAGACCTGTGAGACAAAAGAAGAGCACAGTGCCTCAAGCAGTCTCTGCTATGTAATTTGCTAAGTAGGTGACATTCATAGACGAGTCAGGAACAAAGGTGCAACACTCATCTCCCATGGCTGCACACATTCCTCCCTGACTTCCTCATAGGTAGTCTAGAGCTTCACGATTTTGTAAGGCCAATTTTCGAAGTGTTACCATTTCAGTACTGAGGGCCTTAAAAGGGCTTTTGACATAGCTTTAGCCACTCCATAATTAGGGAGCATTACACAAGTAAATTGTGACAGGGCCATTTGAATATGAGTAATCCCTGCCAGTGAGCTCTGCTGCAGGGGGACAATATCCCAGGAAATGAATTATACGTCATCTGGCACTGCTCTCAAAGCCGGAACAACGAACCCAATAGTACACACTACCCCCAAATGATCTGGTAGGACATAATATGCGCTGTTCCGACATAACCAATAGGTCCCATTAGGGTCTGATTTACTTGTTTCCAAGGTTATATGAAGCACTGAGAAGAACACTGTTACATTTGAGAGTCTGCCCATCTGCAAATAATAAACCGTCAGTGATCAATTTGATTCTCCATCAGTCCATTGTACAATTGCACACATTTTCACCTAGGTAGACATACCCATTTCCCTGTATACACTGGCATTCTATTGCGATGAGTGTGGGACAGATTTTATTTTCACAAGGTCTTCTATAACTACTTATCCAAGTTTGGTTATAAATACCAAAATAAGGTCCGGTCGTCAAGGAGGGGAATTGTAAACTTCAGTGCTGGAAGCATGGAAAAGTCTAATTTACACCGGCTGGGACACCCAGTAAAGGGAGCCCATCACCTACCCCCTATGAGCCTAGCCCACAGACCCAACAGGAAGTGCTTGGGGAGAGTCCATTCGCCACCATCTGTGCTGTGGAAAGGAATGAGTTCATAGTGTCTTTGAAGTCTTGTTTTCCTCTCACAACCTTACCAGCTTCTTCTGTGCCTCTACTCCGGGCCTGCGGTGGTCCTGTTGGCTGGGGACGGTTCCTGGATCCTTCTAGGTCATTACTGACCAGCAGGAGGCAGATGAAGGTCTCCACTATCACGTGAGACCAATCCAGAAACAGGTCCTTTCGCATTCACCGATCCTCCTCACCATTCTGATTTCCTGGTTCTCGCAACTTCCTGCAGTGGGATGTATGTGTCCACGTATCTCGTTCTGCTACCTTGACAGCCGAGGATTTGGTCAGGAGCACCTGGTATGCTCCCTTTCACCTGGGGTCTTTCCAACTTTTTCTTTGAAGATCCTTGACCACAATGAAATGTTCTGGTTTCACGTTGCGGTGAGCAACACCTGCAAGGTTCGGCAGAGAAGCCTTCACTTGTGTGAAGAGAGTATTAAGAACACTGTTAAGAGATACACAATAAGCCACCGGGTCCTCCATTCCTTGAAGGGTTAACCTATTTTGGGGGAAAGGACTGTTAGTCATTCTCATGGGGAGTCCAGTTAGTACCTGGTGTGGGGAGAGACCAGTCAGTGTGAGACCTACCTCTCATGCTCATCCGTGCCAAAGGGAGTACTTTTACCCAGGACAGACTCGTTTTGGCCATGAGTTTGGTCAATTTGTTGTTTAGCGTTTGGTTATCAAATCAAATCCAATTTTATTTGTCACATGAAATGCTTACTTACAAGCCCTTAACCAACAATGCAGTTTTAAGAAAATACTAACAACAAAAAAGGAAGAGATAAGAACAACAAATGATTAAAGAGCAGCAGTAAAAAGCAATAGAGGGACTATATACATGGCGTGTTGTACAGCACCCCCTGACTGTGGGAGGCAGGCACAGTGCGGTCTCAAGTCAACCTGCTTCTGATACGGACTGAACAATCTTGTTTACGTAATGTCTACCGACAGCCCCCTACCTTGGAATGATGTCTCGCAGGAGAGCTTTGGCCACATTACATGCTGTGGCTCTTCGACACGGGAATGCCTCAACCCACTTGGAAAACATATCAACAATAAACAAACTATATTTGTTTCCTTCACATGGGGATAATTCAATGAAGTCCATCATCAAATGCTCAAAAGGTTGTTCTGGCCATGGGTGAGATGTGGGGGTTATAGAAATACCACGTCCTACATTGTTAGTCAAACAAATGTATATTTTTTTTACAAAACTTTTCAGCAAACACAGTAAATCCCACAGTACTGCAGTATTTATTTACAAGATCTACCATCCCTCGTTTTGATACATGGTCTTGACCGTGTGACAACTTTGTGAGGAATAGGAAAGTACAACGGGGCATGTCTGGTTTGCTCAAATGATCCTGCCACACTCCCAAGGTGTCCATATGTCAATGTCCAGTCCACCTACCTATTTCTGATGCATCAAACCTTGCCTGCAAAGCAACAATATCATTTACAGAGTAATGGTTAGAGAAAAACAGGAACTGAAAAAGGGGAAAGAAAGGAGGAAGCAGCTCATTTCGCTGCACAGTCTGATTTTAGCATTCCCTTGAGAAATGCTATCTTTACCACTGGTATGAGCCTGACACTTCACCACAGCAACAGAGGATAGTAACAATATTGCTTTTAGCAACTATCCATGAGCAATTGTTTTACCAGAAGACCCATAGTCTCAAAACCGTGCACCACCCCAAAAGCATACCAACTGTCAGTGCAATTGTTTACTGCTTTATCCTTTGCCAATATGCATGCTCGTGTTAAGACAAAAAGTACACTTTCCACAGTCTCTAAAGTGGTGACAACAGCACTTCCCATTTCCTTGCCACATCACCCAATCAGTTGCATGCATAACGCCTTTCATCCAAGGCCCAGTGTCTTCCCTCTTCATGTCTTTGGTTTTTTATAGACTGCAGTGGGGGACAACACCATTCACATCATACAGTTCTCTGTGCATTTGTGAGGAGGAATGCTGCCGCGGATAATGATTCACCATAGTACCTGCCATCAATTCTCAGTTTCATTTTTTTCTGGGAACTTTGTCCAACGTATATCATTGCCTTGTTCTACTTCAATGGAGGGAACTGCTGTTGTGTAGTGAAGGTGTTTTGGAACCTCCCAGTCTTCCTGGTTTTGGGATGTAAGAGACATCCCTCTGAGTTCTCCTTCCATGTCTGCTTCTTCCAAATGCCAGGCATAGTAGGACTGTGCAATACATGGGAAAATTCCACTTGTTGGTGACTGACTGGAGACACCCTCTGGGTCACAGGACATGAGGTCTCTTCCCAATAGATTTGCTGGTCATGATGATGAATACAAGAATCAATGTCTCTATTTCCCATTTTCCCATGCTACTGGGAGGGGGTATGTGAGGGGTTCAATAGAGGGAATGCCCGACGCGCCGACAGTTTTGTCACACCCTGATCTGTTTCACCTGTCCGTGTGCTTGTCTCCACCCCCCTCCAGCTGTCGCCCATCTTCCCCATTATCCCCTGTGTATTTATACCTGTGTTTGCCAAGTCAACCAACATTTTTCTCCTAGCTCCTGTTTTTTTCCCAGTCTCTGTTTTTCTCTTCCTCCTGGTTCTGACCCTTGCCTGTCCTGACTCTCAGCCTGCCTGACCATTCTGCCTGCCCTTGACCTCGAGCCTGCCTGCCCTGTACCATTTTGGACTCTGACCTGGTTATGAACTCTTGCCTGTCCCTGACCTGCCTTTTCACTACCCCTTGGACTATAATAAATATCAGAGCTCAAACCATCTGCCCCCTGTGTCTGCATCTGGGTCTTGCCTTATAATACGAACTGGCCATGACTGACCCAGCAGACTTGGACCAGCTCCATCACGCTGTCTCCCTGCAGGGAGCTACCATTAAGAAAAAGGAGGAGCTACTTCAGCTCCTGATGGAGGGGTTCCGATCTCTGGCGGAACGCCACGACCAGGGGTTCAAGGCATTAATGGAGCAATTCTGTGAATTAGCTCGCAGACAGCACGCCACATCTAAGACCTCCCAGCCACTCAGTAACTTCCCTTCTATCCCGGAGATCCTGGAACCTGCCGCCGTTTCTTTCCTAGTGTGCCCTCATTTTTGAGCTTCAGCCATCTTCATTCCCTTCGGATCGATCGAAGATAGCGTATCTAATTACGCTAATGTCCAGAAGGGTGCTCTCCTGGACGACGGCTGTTTGTGAGCAACAATCCGCCGTTTTGCCATAACCTGGAAGATTTCATGGCTGAGGTGAGGAAGGTATTCGTTTCTCTGGTGTCCGGGAGAGAAGCGGCTCGAAAACTACCAGGTAGATTTTCGCACATTTCCCGCCGAGAGTGCCTGGAATCCGGAGGCTCTGTTCGATATCTTCCTTCATGGACTATCGGAGGAAATCTAAGATGAGCTCGCAGCTCGGGAGTTACCATTGGAACTTGATTCCCTCATCACCCTTTCAATTAGTAGGTACAAGAACTCTGGTGAGCCAGACTGGGAATTCTTTAATTCCCATCACCCGCACTCCTCTTTTTGTGACACTGCTGTGGGGAGACCAGTCTAAGTCTCTCCGGGTGCTCATTGACTCTGAGGCAGATTAACGTTTTATGGATGCTACGCTAGTTTCTGAATTAGGTATCCCCACTCAACTCCTCTCTGTTTCCATGGACACTAGAGCACTGGGCGGCTGCTCCATTGGAGTTACCCACTGTTCCCATTAATCTGTGGGTTTCATGAAATCACAGTAAGTCAATACAGTTTCTCCTCATTAAGTCCCCCCATATTCATGTTGTTTTGGGATTTTATTGGCTCCAGAACCACAACTCTGTTATTGACTGGACCACGAGTTAAGTCCTGGGTTGGAGCCCGTTCTTTCAGTCCCATTGCCTTAAAGCAGGGCGCAGCCTTCCCCGAGATGTCCTCCTCAGGGCTTCGGATTTCTCTGCTGTTCCCTTAACAGTTTTTGGCGAAATGTCCTGGTTTATCACAGTTATAACACGTTTAACCATTTCTTTCCGGGTGTCCAGAGTTTACACCTCTCCCCATCATCTCTCTCGTCCCCCACCCATTCCTCTTCCTCAACTTCTTCCTTGACCTCCGGCTCCGCTGTAGAACATCAGCTGAGCCGTTTACAAATTACCCCAATCTTTTGTAGTCTTGGCTTTTATCTGTCTTTCTGTGTAGTTTATATGTGGTTTCACATCAGCCAGTGTCTTCGTTTCCCATCATATACAACTGTTTTTAGGTCTTGGCGTAAACCAGTGACACCAGCATGACACAGCAGACTGGTATATGATTCCTGGTCAGAGGCAAGGAATATTTTTTCCATCCACTCTTGGTCATCTTTAACGGTCTCATCAGTTTTCATTGTTGTAGAGTGGATTTTCTGCCAGTCTGTGTGTTTTGATTTTCACAACCATCTGTTGCTGCGTTGCTGTCCTAGTCTCCTTTGCACTGGATCCACTTGAATTTCAGACAGGGGCAGAGTATTTCTTCAATTTCTCTGGTTGTTGGATTGTACATTGTTATTATAGCTTGTACTTCTTCTTCAAATTTCACAGAAACTTTAGCAGGATCAGTGACATCGTTAACTGTTGCCTTGATTTCATCCACATCACATAGAATCTACACTGTTATGGGTGCTCCTTCCTGCAGGTTTGGGTATTGTATGAGGGGTATATTGAATACTCTTGTGTATCTGGTGAAAGGGGTGGCATGGGCGTCTTGCGGTCGTCCATCATGGTTTAAATAGTCTTCAAAGCATAAGGGTGGATTTCTGTGTCGCTGTGGCCTTGCAAGATCCAATCCAGTCAACGAGCAATTATGCTCGCCTGGAGTTCCCAAAATGTGTCTGTGGAGTGGTTTGAGGTGACTGGTAGGGTGGTGGCACTTGATCTTGTCCCCCTATGGCATTGGAGCTGTGGTTGGTAGCAGTAAGGGCTGTGCCCTCAATGGGGCTGTTGGAAATTCTGAATTCATTCTGTTCTCTTTTTTTCTATGCTTGTGTCCTTCTCTCACTTTTTTCTGTTTCCTTTCCTTTGTCTAATTGCTTCACCATTAATCCTTTCCTTTGTCTACTTGCTTCACCATTAATACTTTCACTGTTTTGCCCTTCAATAGGTCCACTTCTCTATCCCTCTTGTGGAAATCATCCTATTTAACTTTTATTTTCCTCTATCTCTTCTCTGTTTCTTCCAACGTTTCTCTGGCTTCTACAAGTCTCTCTGTACTGAGGGTCCCATCTAAAGTGAATGCTCTATTTGTCCATTTAGTCCATTTAACTGTTTGTTCAAACACCCCACTCCAAAATATTCTGTCAGGGCCCCGAAGTTCACATTATTGGTCAATGTCGATGTTTGTATTTCGTGTCTTTGTAGTTACATTATTTATTTTATAATACAGGGATTTAGATATATATTCTTCACAAACTCCTACACACTAGTGTTCTATTCATGCAACATATTCCGTAATAGTAATCTTTCCTTTAATGTCTTCACACCTCACATCACACATAATCCCAACATAACGTCATCAATCAAAGTCCACACAGAACTTTCTTAGGTGTTCACATCCACACCACCAGCAACGATCAGCACAGCGCAATCAGCCTGAGAGGCGCCAATGATCATGTTTTTACTCAACCGTTTTAATGGTTCTCTCAATGCCTCACTACCGGTAAATCAGATGACCAGCGGTGGTGGACAGAAGCCCTATATAACATTATAAACGAGGTTCACTGAACCTTCGCCTAGTTTTTTTCTTAGAACTTGGATCCCTTCTTAAACAACATTACTTCATTTAAATTGACTCACCGAAATCAGTTGAGTTGTCCTTCTAGGCTTCTTGGATGTTTACTCCCACAGTGGAGGTCTGGTCCGGATGGGTCCTCGTCCTCTTTGGTGAGACGGGAATTTCCCTCTTAAGCTTTCCGAAGAATGCGCCACCAGTGTTCCCTCTTAGACCTTCACTGATGGATCACGTGAAATATCAAACATCCTGTTTTGTGACCCCAGAATTGTTGTGGAATTTCATCACTAAGGACTCAAACTCAAAGTAAATGAATCAATCTTTATTATCACGGCGGAGAGGTTCACTAACTCAATACAAGCCTGATGAAACTCTGAAAGGGCCCTTTCTCTTTTCAGTCCATTTATACTGCTACACATGTCATATAAGCATGGTTGGTTCCTGCATGAGACTGACATCACACCAGGCTCCTTCTAGTTCCCAGAGCAATGTTCTGGGCGTACAGCCAAATTGCTTATCAGTGATAGACTCCTTTGAGTAGTCAATCCATCACTCGCTTGAACCCAAGGTTATAACAAAATAGCATTATGCTAAACATACGATGTGATACACACAGAGAATTTCAATTACAAAGTGAATCTCAGCACTTTTAAAAGTACAATCAAGAAAAACTGTGTTAATTATCATAGTGATTAAGGAGTAACATTAAAACAGAGTAATTAATATGCCCCATCAACATTAGACAACTATACAGAAAAACTAAACGTCGTGTCGTTAAATAAGTGAATCAAATGAATGATGAGAGAATAGTCAGATTAACTGATAATTGACACATCCGTGGTGGCGTAGCAGGAAGATCGGCATGCCATGAATCCAGGAGGTTCTGAGTTCAAATCCCAGGTGAGCACATGATGAAGTGTAATTACATTATAAATGAACATGCAAAAATAACTCATATATATTAAATATGTATGTTAAAAGCACTTTGTGTGTAACCAGTTGCACAGTCCTCTATTAGTTAAGATGCCAAATAATAATGTATTGTTGAATAAACAGAAAGTTGAGCAAACCCTTCAATTTAAATTGACTGAAATTTGCCACATTTTTATCAAGTTGGAGTTACGTTTGCGCCAACTATTTTTTAGTGAAGGTAACACTTGGACACTTGAAAGTTGAGTAAACTATTAACAGGTTGTGGAACCAGTTACTTCATAATAATTAGTAATTGGGTGTTTTTTTGACAGTGTATATTAGCCTCCAAAGCTACAAGAATGTACTTTCATTCTAGGTTTAGGACATCATATTGAAGCTTATATGTATAGAACCATCAAAGTATCTACTTTGATTTAGATACAAGCATCATGAAATCTCTAACACAAAAATGATGACCTCTTCCTAAATATTTGGTCAAATGATACATTTTGTGAATGGTTTCCTAGAAACAAGGGGTGGCTCAACTGACCCTTGGGTTCAACTTACCCCACTCTCCTCTATGGTTTTATTCCTTCGGTAGTATTTTGTTCGCTTTAACCTATGCTTTGTCATTAACAAATGTCATGTAATGGGTCCACAGCTTCCTGTTTGTGATCGAGCACATGATGCCTCTGTGCATGGTGATCTCCTGGGTGTACTCTGTAGCCATGATGATCCAACACATTGTGGCTGAGAAGGAGCACCGGCTCAAAGAGGTGAGCTGCTTACATGTCTACCTGTGGTGGCTGTTGGCACTTTCAATTAGAAGACAGGCTCATAATAATGGCTGAAATGGAATTAATTGCACAGTATCAAACACATCAAACACACATGTTTAATACCATTCCATTTACTCCATTCCAGACAATATTATGATCTGTTATCCCTTCACCAACCCCCACTGCTGTCTACACTAGGATCTCAGAGTCCTGTCCTGTGTCTGTCTGTCTGTGACAGTGGAGCAGCATCACTAATTCCACCTTCTCTCTGCCATCTCTTTGTCAACCTGTAGCAGGATGAAGTCGCTCATATTTACTACCTCTGTTCTGCCCCCTGTTGGAAAAATACTGATTTCAATCAAATAAAAATCTCAAACTTGAAATTTGTACGATATGTTTTTCTGAATATTTAGAATATTTACATGGTTGTATTATTTTGTTTGAAATCACATTCTCATTCATATAAGTGCATGTAAAACTGTAACAAAATAGGATGAACCTCTTCTGGTAACCTGTGTACTCCCTGCCTGCCTGCAGGTGATGAAGATGATGGGCCTGAACAATGCGGTCCACTGGGTGGCCTGGTTCATCACTGGCTTCGTCCAGCTGTCCATCTCAGTGACCGCCCTGACGGCCATCTTGAAGTATGGCAGAGTGCTCCTCCACAGTGACATCCTCATCATCTGGCTCTTCCTGTCCATCTACGCCATCGCAACGATCATGTTCTGGTAATGATGACTCTACTACCGCTCTGATGTTAGTCTAGTAAAAAGCATGAGTGGACATACACCCCAAAAAGTAGGAGAGGCCTACGCTGAGCTAGGATCTCAGTACAGAGGGGGCGGGGCTCCGTCGAGGGGCCCTTCTTAACAAATCATTGTAATTATCTATAGCTGATATGGTCTTAAACTCAAATTTGTCATCGTCACATATTGAGCCAATCAAGCCTGCATACAGAGATATAGTGCATCACTTTGCATGACAATATTTTTTCCACATTTTGTTACGCCTTATTCTAAAACGGATTAAATAAAACGTGTTCCTCATCAATCTACACACAATACTCCATAATGACGAAGCAAAACAGGTTTAAAAAAAAAAAACTGAAATACCTTATTTACATAAGTATTCAGACCTTTTGCTATGAGACTTGAAATTGAGCTCAGGTGCGTCTGTAGCAGGTTTTCATGAAGGATCTCTCTGTACTTTGCTCCATTCATTTTTCCCTCGAACCTGACTAGTCTCCCAGACCCCAGCGCTGAAAAAAATCCCTACTATGATTCTGCCACCGCCATGCTTCACCGTGGGGATGGTGCCAGGTTTCCTCCAGATGTGACATCTGGCATTCAGGCCAAAATTGATTTAATCAGACCAGAGAATCTGAATTTAGGTGCCTTTTGGCGAGCCGCAAGCGGGCTGTCATGTGCCTTTTTCTGAGGAGTGGCATTCGTGTTGTTACTCTATCATAAAGGCCTGATTGGTGGAGTGCTGCAGACATGGTTGTCCCTCTGAATGGTTCTCCCATCTCCACAGAGGAACTCTGGAGCTCTGTCAGAGTGGCCATCCGGTTATTGGCCACCTCCCTGACCAAGGTCTTTCTCCCTCGATTGCTCAGTTTTGCCAGGCGGCCAGCTCTAGGAAGGGTCTTGATTGTTACAAACTTCCTCCATTTAAGAATAATGGAGGCCACTGTTTTCTTGGGGACCTTCAATGCAGCAGACTTGTTTTGTTAAAATTCTTTACTCAGAGCTCTACGGACAATTCCTTCAACCTCATTGCTTGGTTTTTGATCTGACATGCACTGTCAACGATGAGACCTCCTATAGACATGTGTGTGCATTTCCAAAACATGTCCAATCAATTTCATTTACAACAGATGGTCTCCAATCAAGTTGTAGAAATATCTCAAGGATGATCAATTAAGGTATTTCTGTTTTTTTATTTTTAATAATTTTGCAAAAATGTAAAAGTTTTTTGCTTTGCTATTATGGGTTATTGTGTGTAGATTGATGAGGAAATGTTTTATGTAATCCATTTTAGAAGGTTCTAATGTAACAAAATGTGGAAAAAGTCAAGGGGTCTGAATACTTTCTGAATGCACTGTATATAAAGAAGTATGTGGACACCCCTTCAAATGAGTGGAGTCAGCTATTTCAGCCACACCTGTTGCTGACAGGTATATAAAATCCAGCACACATCCATGTAATCTCCATAGACAAACATTGGCAGTAGAATGGCCTTACTGAAGAGATCAGTGACTTACAATGTGGCACTGTCATAGGATGCCACCTTTTCAACAAGTAAGTTTGTGAAGTTTTTGCCCTGCTGGAGTGAACCTGGTTAATTGTTAAGTTATTGTTAAGTGGAAAAGTCTAGGAGCAACAACGGCTAAGTGGTAGGCCACACAAGCTCACAGAATGGTACCGCCGAGTGGTGAAGCGTGTAGCGAGTAAAAATCGTCTGTCCTCGGTTACAACACTCACTACCAAGTTCCAAACTGCCTCTGGAAGCAATGACAGCACAATAACATTTTGTCGGGAGTTTCATGAAATGGGTTTCCATGGCCGAGCAGCCTCACACTAGCCTAAGATAACCATGCGCAATGCCAAGTGTCGGCCGGAGTGGTGTAAGGCTTGCCGCCATTAGTCTCTGGAGCAGTGGAAAACCGTACTCTGGAGCGATGAATCATGCTTCACCAACTGGCAGTCCGACGGACGAAGCTGGGTTTGGCAGATGCCGGGATAACGCTACCTGCTCCAATACATAGTGCCAACTGTAAAGTTTGGTGGATGAGGAATAATGGTCTGGGTCTGTTTTTCATGTCCCCTTACTTCCAGGGAAGAGAAATCTTAACAATATAGCTTACAATGGCTTCGATTCTGTGCTTCCAACTTTGTGGCAACAGTTTGGGGAAAAGCCTTTTCTATTTAGCATGAAAATGCCCATGTGCACAAAGCGAGGTCCATACAGAAATGGTTTGTTGAGATGGGTGTGGAAGAACTTGACCTGCCTGCACAGTGCCCTAACCTCAACCCCATTGAACACCTTTGGGAGGAATTGGAATGCCAACTGTGAGTCATGCCTAATCGCCCAACATCAGTGCCCGACCTCACTAATGCTCTTGTGCTGAATGGAAGCAAGTCCCTGCAGCAATGTTCCAACATCTAGTTGATTCTCTCATCTCTCTTTCTCTCTGTGACATCAGAGCAGCAGTGACTGCACACACATTGATGATGTTAGAGATCTAATGAATCATGAGTCACCCTGATATTTAGCGGCTGATTTGATAAAAGCGGTAACACTCAGTTTCACTTGTCAACCTTCGACTTCTATTTTGTGAGGAACGTGTTACTTCGAAATGCCATGTCCTTAATGTATCAAACAAACAGTGACTCAGCTCCTTTGCTAGACATTTCAGGGAAATGTGTCTGATCTGAATATGGTTAGGTTGTCTTACAAATGGCACCCTATTCCCTTTATAGTGCACTACTTTTGACCATGGTCCCTTGGGCTCTGGTAAAAAGTAAGACATTATATAGGGAATAGGGTGCCATTTGGGACACACTCAATATGCTAATAGTATTTTACTCTGGTTTGTCTGTCTGTCTCCCGCCTATGTCAGTTTCCTGGTGTCAGTGATCTACTCCAAGGCCAAGCTGGCGTCTGCCTGTGGGGGGATAATCTACTTCCTAAGCTACGTCCCCTACATGTACGTGGCCATCAGGGAGGAGGTGGCCCATGACAAGATCACCGCCTTTGAAAAGTGCATTGCTGTAAGTCTTGGCCTCTGTTCTCTTGTCGGAAGCTCTCTCATACTTTATTCATTTTTTGTTAGTCACATACGTCACATGTCACATGTGTCTGGACAAATTCAAAGAGAGAAACGGCCCTCCGGGCTCATGGCTAGATTGAGTTATTTTCCTCTGGCACTGTGTCAGATGGCCTGCTTCCAGGTGTGTATAGTCGTATCAACACGTATGAGTAAAAGCTAAGAAGTATTCAAACAAAGCCTCACGAGTCGTGAATTGATCAATTCAATGATATTCTCTCACCAGTCTGAATCAGTGAGTTCCGGAAAGATCTTCACATGTCAATAGCTCTTAACACGTTGTCTGTTGTCTTTATTCTCATTCTCTCCTCTCTCTCCAGTCTCTGATGTCGACCACAGCGTTCGGCCTGGGCTCTAAGTACTTTGCCCTGTATGAGGTGTCAGGAGTTGGCATCCAGTGGCGCACCATCAACCAGTCGCCTGTAGAGGGCGATGACTTTAACCTTGGTCTGTCCATGATGATGCTCATAATCGATGCCAGTGTGTATGGAGTTCTCACCTGGTACATAGAAGCTGTGCATCCAGGTAAACAACCAAGTCTTTGGCTGCTCACTTAAATGATTCACCTTTTATGTCCCTGTTTTGTCACTTATGCTTATGGTAGTAATTGGTCTGAATCCCAAATGGAATCCTATAGAGAACAATAGTAATGGCGTCTTTTTGTAGGCACTGTTGTTTGTCCCACTTGAGCCACCATAGTAACAACATAGCCATAACACGTCTGAATCAATCTAAGATAAATCAAGAAATATGTATTGTATTTGGCTATTTTTGCAGTTCTTAGTTGCATTTTATGTCTAGCTAAGATGTTTAGTGCAGTATTTCTCAAGTGAAAAAATGTGCATGAAAACTAGTAGTGTAGTGCAGACAGTAGCTGCTACCTGGCTGTTGAATGACAGCAACTACCGTCCTTAGTTCCCACCCCTACTGTTGACCACAGACAAAGGGGCTTAGACTTTAGCTACTGAACTTCGACTTGCCCCAAGAAAACATCTTATGTGTGTGAACAGCTGATAAAACCCTCCGAACACCAAAATTAACAAACAACGTCACAAATGTTTTTCATAATATTTGCGTGAACTGTTTTGACCGGGAAGCATGCGACAGGCTTAAAACCAAAAATGAGTTAACTCTGGTTCGTTCAGCCATTCCTATTGAGGAAATTATTGAGGGAAAAAATTGGGTTTTGGGATAAAAACAAGGTCTGAGATTAATACAGGCTAAGGAGATTTACATACTTTGTTCTATGAGAAAGTCAGTTAACTTGACCTTTATGAATTATGAAGCCTTTGTGTTATACATGCTTATTTTATTTCAAGTCAGTTAAAACTTGTTAAAGACGTGGTACCGAAGTGGGGACCACAATCAGCAGAAATGCTCAAGAGCGCCACCATAAAGGTTGATAAACCTCAAACTTTCATTAAAATTGACATACAATATACTGAATTAAAGCTACACTCGTTGTGAATCTATCCACCAAGTCAGATTTGTAAAATGCTTTTCGGGGAAAGCATGAGAAGCTATTATCTGATACCATGCACCCTCAAAATACTGCACCGTCACCTAAAACGACAGATTTTGCGTTAGCCGTCGCAAACGAAAACGCTGAAATAAAATATAAAACATTCATTACCTTTGACGAGCTTCTTTCTTGGCACTCCTAGATGTCCCATAAACATCATTTAGGGTCTTTTGTCGATTAAATCGGTCCATATATAGCCTAGATATCGAGCTAAGAATTACGTTGCGAGTAAAGAAAAAAATGTGCATTTCATAACGTAACGTAATTTTTTTAAATTCAAGAAGTCGACGATAAACTTTCACAAAACACTTCGAAATACTTTTGTAATGCAACTTTAGGTATTAGTACACGTTAATAAGCGATACAATTGATCAGGAGACGATGTTAAATCTGTATCTCGTCCGTGTAGAAAAACATGTCTGACCAGAGGTCGACCAAAAATCCGGGCGGAGCCATCAGGGAAGATGTTCCCTTGTTTGGGTTAGACCAAGAATCAATTGCGAATCAAATGACATGACTCTAGACACCCTGTGGAAGCTGTAGGCAATGTAAACTCGGCTCTATTTAATTCCGTTCACTTTTAACAATTGCCTGTAGTCGCGGAAGGATATATTTTTCAATTTTCAGTGAACAGATTTCCATGCACTTTTGGATGAAACGCCCGTTCTGTAAATGCCACAGACGTGATTTAAACAGTTTTGGAAACGTCTGAGTGTTTTCTAACCACCCATACTAATCATATGCATGTACTATATTCCTGGCATGAATAGCAGGGCGCTGAAATGTTGTGCGATTTTTAACAAAAAGCTGCATGAATTCTCAACTTCCATAAGTGGTTTTAAGAATAAATTCTTATTTACAATGACGGCCTACACCGGCTTATTGTGCGCTGCCCTATGGGACTCCCAATCACTGCCAGTTGTGATACAGCCTGGAATGGAACCAGGGTCTGTAGTGACGCCTCTAGCACTGAGATGCAGCACCTTAGACCGCTGCACCACTTGGGAGCCCATTTATGTTTTGAACATAAATACTTCAAAATGAACAGAATGTGACGTTAATCTTTATCAGCTATCTCATAGAATAAATTGTATAAGATCTGCTAAAACGGGGTTTGCCACAGACCTTATTTTCAGTGTTTATACCAAAACTCTACAAAAAAAAACATGTATTTTCCCATAGGCTTTGGCCTACGAGCCATGGCAGAGTTAAGTATTGCAAGCAGGCGAGCTCTATTCCTTATGGGTCCTGGTCAAAGAAGTGGTCTGCTGTGGTCTCTGTCCTCCAGGGATGTATGGGCTGCCCCGGCCGTGGTACTTCCCCCTGCAGAAGTCCTATTGGCTGGGCAGTGGGCGTGTGGAGACGTGGGAGTGGCCTTGGGGAGGAGCAGCCAGGCTGAGTGTCATGGAAGAGGACCAGGCATGTGCCATGGAACACCGGCGATCTGGTAAGCCAAGCTGCATCCTGACCTCTGACAACCGGCGATCTGGTAAGCCAAGCTGCAGCCTGACCTCTGACAACCGGCGATCTGGTAAGCCAAGCTGCAGCCTGACCTCTGACAACCGGCGATGTGGTAAGCCAAGCTGCATCCTGACCTCTGACAACCAGCGATGTGGTAAGCCAAGCTGCATCCTGACCTCTGACAACCGGCGATGTGGTAAGCCAAGCTGCATCCTGACCTCTGACAACCGGCGATGTGGTAAGCCAAGCTGCAGCCTGACCTCTGACAACCGGCGATGTGGTAAGCCAAGCTGCATCCTGACCTCTGACAACCGGCGATCTGGTAATCCAAGCTGCAGCCTGACCTCTGACAACCGGCGATGTGGTAAGCCAAGCTGCAGCCTGACCTCTGACAACCGGCGATGTGGTAAGCCAAGCTGCAGCCTGACCTCTGACAACCGGCGATGTGGTAAGCCAAGCTGCAGCCTGACCTCTGACAACCGGCGATCTGGTAAGCCCTACCAGATGTTTGTATTGAACTTTTAACAAGAGTGTATCTGTTTTAATCTGTTGTCACTACTGTCAGTGGTTTACTGCATGGATCCACAAAAAATTATCAGTTTACAGGTGTGAAGCTCAAATAGGTTCAGGTTCTGCCACTGTTATGTGACAATGCCCCTCTCTCTCTCTCTCTCTCTCTCTCTCTCTCTCTCTCTCTCTCTCTCTCTCTCTCTCTCTCTCTCTCTCTCTCTCTCTCTCTCTCTCTCTCTCTCTCTCTCTCTCTCTCTCTCTCTCTCTCTCTCTCTCTCTCTCAATTCAAGGACTTTATTGGTATGGGAAGCATATTTTAACATTTCCAAAACAAGTGAAATAGATAATAAGCAAAAGTTAAATAATCAATCAAAAGTGAACTGTAAACAGTACAGTTTCAAATGAATAGACACATTTCAAATGGCATATTATCTCTATCTTTCTATCTCCCTCCAGAGGAGATGCGTGGTATGGAAGAGGAGCCCAGCCACCTGCCCCTGGTGGTGTGTATAGACAAGTTGACCAAGGTGTACAAGACGGGCAATAAGCTGGCCCTCAACAAGCTGAGCCTCAACCTTCATGAGAACCAGGTGGTCTCCTTCCTGGGTCACAATGGAGCCGGCAAGACAACCACCATGTGAGAGAGATGATTGGGAATGTGCCCACGTGTGTTAGAGGGTCCCAGTCATTTCTATTGTTGTGTTGTGTTTACGTGTGGATTCACAGAAGGAGACAGAGAGGTTTGTGTTGTGTTTACGTGTGGATTCACAGGAGACAGAGAGGTTTCTGTTGTGTTTACGTGTGGATTCACAGAAGGAGACAGAGAGGTTTGTGTTGTGTTTACGTGTGGATTCACAGAAGGAGACAGAGAGGTTTGTGTTGTGTTTACGTGTGGATTCACAGAAGGAGACAGAGAGGTTTGTGTTGTGTTTACGTGTGGATTCACAGAAGGAGACAGAGAGGTTTGTGTTGTGTTTACGTGTGGATTCACAGAAGGAGACAGAGAGCTTTGTGTTGTGTTTACGTGTGGATTCACAGAAGGAGACAGAGAGGTTTGTGTTGTGTTTACGTGTGGATTCACAGAAGGAGACAGAGAGGTTTGTGTTGTGTTTACGTGTGGATTCACAGAAGGAGACAGAGAGCTTTGTGTTGTGTTTACGTGTGGATTCACAGAAGGAGACAGAGAGGTTTGTGTTGTGTTTACGTGTGGATTCACAGGAGACAGAGAGGTTTCTGTTGTGTTTACGTGTGGATTCACAGAAGGAGACAGAGAGCTTTGTGTTGTGTTTACGTGTGGATTCACAGAAGGAGACAGAGAGGTTTGTGTTGTGTTTACGTGTGGATTCACAGAAGGAGACAGAGAGGTTTGTGTTGTGTTTACGTGTGGATTCACAGAAGGAGACAGAGAGGTTTGTGTTGTGTTTACGTGTGGATTCACAGAAGGAGACAGAGAGGTTTGTGTTGTGTTTACGTGTGGATTCACAGAAGGAGACAGAGAACTTTGTGTTGTGTTTACGTGTGGATTCACAGAAGGAGACAGAGAGGTTTGTGTTGTGTTTACGTGTGGATTCACAGAAGGAGACAGAGAGGTTTGTGTTGTGTTTACGTGTGGATTCACAGAAGGAGAAAGAGAGGTTTGTGTTGTGTTTACGTGTGGATTCACAGAAGGAGACAGAGAGCTTTGTGTTGTGTTTACGTGTGGATTCACAGAAGGAGACAGAGAGGTTTGTGTTGTGTTTACGTGTGGATTCACAGAAGGAGACAGAGAGGTTTGTGTTGTGCTTACGTGTGGATTCACAGAAGGAGACAGAGAGCTTTGTGTTGTGTTTACGTGTGGATTCACAGAAGGAGACAGAGAGGTTTGTGTTGTGTTTACGTGTGGATTCACAGAAGGAGACAGAGAGCTTTGTGTTGTGTTTACGTGTGGATTCACAGAAGGAGACAGAGAGGTTTGTGTTGTGTTTACGTGTGGATTCACAGAAGGAGACAGAGAGGTTTGTGTTGTGTTTACGTGTGGATTCACAGAAGGAGACAGAGAGGTTTGTGTTGTGTTTACGTGTGGATTCACAGAAGGAGACAGAGAGGTTTGTGTTGTGTTTACGTGTGGATTCACAGAAGGAGACAGAGAGGTTTGTGTTGTGTTTACGTGTGGATTCACAGAAGGAGACAGAGAGGTTTGTGTTGTGTTTACGTGTGGATTCACAGAAGGAGACAGAGAGGTTTATGTTGTATGTTTTGGTAAGACTGTTTCAAGGGTTATTCTTCAACCACTATTTTTAAAAGATGGTTATGCAATGATGAGTTCTAAAAAGTTGGCCATAACATTCCCATAATATCCCCATAACGTTCACAAAATGGCCTTAAAATACATTGTAACATTTGTTTTCTGTGTCCATTTCTTCCCTCTAGAATGAACCCTATCAATAACTACCATTAGTTTTCTGCTACTGTCCCCAGGTCTATTCTGACAGGTCTGTTCCCGCCCACCTCGGGCTCAGCCACCATCTACGGCCATGACATCCGTACTGACATGGAGCGTATCAGGCAGAATCTGGGCATGTGTCCCCAGCACAACGTGCTCTTTGACAAGCTCAGTGTGGAGGAGCACCTGTGGTTCTACTCCAAACTCAAAGGCATGGCCGAGGAGGACATCCGCAAGGAGATGGACAAGTAGGTCACATCCCATTTTTATGGTTTAACCAAATGAAAGACCCTAAGGTGTTAAATTACCAACATGGCATTAGATAGATTAGGATAAAAGCTCACATCTTCATATTGAAGGGTAGAAATGGTATATATTATTACCGCAAGGTCGAAATTGTGGTGTAGAATTTGGGGGGGATGAACAGTAGACGGGGGTCCAGGGGTCCTCCCCCTCCCACCAAAGGTGATCAATCATATTTCATTGGGGTCTTGTGCGTACCACCCCTGACATACATTAGTGGGGGAGGGGCTTGAATAGACGGTGCAGCTGAGCAGGGGAGATGCATTTGGGGCCCCGTAGCACCTACCTTCAGATAACTTCCTGCATTTCAACACATTTTGCCATGGGGCAGAGAGAAAATATTCAGTTTTATAATGCTATTCTACACATTTGGTAATGAGACAGATAAATTTGCCATGGGGAAGTAAGAACAATGTGCTCTTTCATAGCTCAATAAATGCTATTCTTCACATTTTGCCATGGGGATGAGAGAAAATGTTGCAGTTTTAAAGCAAACTTCTTGCAAATTTGACAAATGTTGGCATTGCTTATGACATGTTCATATGCTATCTGGGGAGCCACTGACCTCCAGGGTGCCCTCCCACCCTGCCATCCCCCATGGTAATTTTGCCTATGAATTACAGGAGCCAGCAGTGATAACTAATCATACCTATCCGTATCTCAAAAGAATGTAAATTACAAGGTGCTGTGTGTGTGTGTTGTCAGGATGATCGAGGATCTGGAGCTGAATAATAAACGCCACAGCCTGGTCCAGACTCTGTCTGGAGGAATGAAACGGAAACTGTCTGTAGCCATAGCGTTTGTGGGCGGCTCCCGGGCAGTCATCCTGGATGAGCCCACGGCGGGTGTCGACCCTTACGCACGCAGAGCCATCTGGGACCTCATCCTCAAGTACAAACAGGGTGAGACATGGGTCAACCTCACACATTAACCTTAACCCTCACAGACTAGCACTCACAACAGGGTGAGACATGGGTCAACCTCACACACTACAGTGCACTACTTTTGACCGAGTGTAACCCTGTTCCCTATACAGTGCTCTACTTTTGACCTAGTGAAACCCTGTTCCCTATACAGTGCTCTACTTTTGACCTAGTGAAACCCTGTTCCCTATAGAGTGCTCTACTTTTGACCTAGTGAAACCCTGTTCCCTATAGAGTGCTCTACTTTTGACCTAGTGAAACCCTGTCCCCTATACAGTGCTCTACTTTTGACTGAGTGTAACCCTATTCCCTATACAGTGCTCTACTTTTGACCTAGTGTAACCCTGTTCCCTATACAGTGCTCTACTTTTGACCTAGTGTAACCCTGTTCCCTATACAGTGCTATACTTTTGACCTAGTGTAACCCTGTTCCCTATACAGTGCTATACTTTTGACCTAGTGTAACCCTGTTCCCTATATAGTGCTCTACTTTTGACCTAGTGTAACCCTGTTCCCTATTCAGTGCTCTACTTTTGACTGAGTGTAACCCTGTTCCCTATACAGTGCTCTACTTTTGACTGAGTGTAACCCTGTTCCCTATACAGTGCTCTACTTTTGACTGAGTGTAACCCTGTTTCCTATACAGTGCTCTACTTTTGACTGAGTGTAACCCTGTTCCCTATACAGTGCTCTACTTTTGACCGAGTGTCACCCTGTTCCCTATACAGTGCTTTACTTTTGACCGAGTGTAACCCTGTTCCCTATACAGTGCTCTACTTTTGACCTAGTGTAACCCTGTTCCCTATACAGTGCTCTACTTTTGACCTAGTGTAACCCTGTTCCCTATACAGTGCTCTACTTTTGACCTAGTGTAACCCTGTTCCCTATACAGTGCTCTACTTTTGACTGAGTGTAACCCTGTTCCCTATACAGTGCTCTACTTTTGACTAAGTGTAACCCTGTTCCCTATACAGTGCTCTACTTTTGACTGAGTGTAACCCTGTTCCCTATACAGTGCTCTACTTTTGACTGAGTGTAACCCTGTTCCCTATACAGTGCTCTACTTTTGACTGAGTGTAACCCTGTTCCCTATACAGTGCTCTACTTTTGACTGAGTGTAACCCTGTTCCCTATACAGTGCTCTACTTTTGACTGAGTGTAACCCTGTTCCCTATACAGTGCTCTACTTTTGACCTAGTGTAACCCTGTTCCCTATACAGTGCTCTACTTTTGACCTAGTGAAACCCTGTTCCCTATAGAGTGCACTACTACCATAAGGTCCTGTCAAATCTTCTCACACTAACACACAAAATGATGCATTGACACATTTTGATGTATATTGAAAGTCCTTTTTTTGAACTGTGTTTCAAGGCCGCACCATCCTGCTGTCCACCCACCACATGGATGAGGCTGACCTGTTAGGAGACCGCATAGCCATCATCTCCCATGGGAAACTCAAGTGCTGCGGCTCCCCACTCTTTCTCAAGAGCACCTACGGAGACGGCTACAAACTCACCCTGGTCAAGAAACAGAGTGAGAGCGGCGGTGGGTCTTTCTTTCCTCGTGTGTGTGTGTTTGTGTGTGTGTGTCCTTTGTATTTTCTCACCAGCTGTCAGACGTATTTTTTACATTTAGGGAAGAGTGGGGTAACTTTAGCATTTTTTTTTTACATTCGGCATCACTCCGCCAAGGGAAATATAAACTCAGCAAAAGAAGAAACGTCCTCTCACTGTCAACTGCATTTATTTTCAGCAAACTTAACATGTGTAAATATTTGTATGAACATAAGATTCAACAACTGAGACATAAACTGAACAAGTTCCACAGACATGTGACTAACAGAAATGGAACGATGTGTCCCTGAACAAAGGGGGGGTCAAAATCAAAAGTAACCGTATCTGGTGTGGCCACCAGCTGTATTAAGTACTGCAGTGCATTTCCTCCTCATGGACTGTACCAGATTTGCCAGTTCTTGCTGTGAGATGTTACCCCACTCTTCCACCAAGGCACCTGCAAGCTCCCGGACATTGCTGGGGGGAATGTCCAGGAATTCTCACCCTACGATCCAACAGGTTCCAGACTTGCTCAATGGGACTTGCTCAATGGGCTCTTCGCTGACCATGGCAGAACACTAACATTCCTGCCTTGCAGGAAATCACGCACAGAACGAGCAGTTTGGCTGGTGGCATTGTCATGCTGGAGGTTCATGTCAGGATGAGCCTGCAGGAAGGGTACCACATGAGGGAAGAGGATGTCTTCCCTGTAATGCACAGTGTTGAGATTGCCTGCAATGACAAGCTCAGTCCGATGATGCTGTGACACACCGCCCCCAGTCCATGACGGACCCTCCACATCCAAATCAATCCTGCTCCAGAGTACAGGCCTCGGTGTAACTCTCATTCCATTGACGATAAACACAAATCTGCAAGCCCCATGGCCAATGGCTCAACTTACTCTAATGCAAACATTTTACTGTATTAGCCCACAGAGCTACAAGGATGCACTTTCATGCTAGGTTTAAGACCTCATATTGGAGCTTATTGAGACCCCAACTTATGTATAGAATAATTTAAAAATGATCTACTTTGGTTTAGATACAAGCATCATGAAACCTCTAACACAATAACTTACTTTTACTTAGTGAAAATCAATTTTTTGGACCTAACTTACCACTTTTTCCAAGTTGTTTCTTCCTTCATAGACTCCATGAAATGATAACCTCATCGTAAATGATTATTTTTTTGTGTATGGTTTCCGAGCAACAAGGGTGGTTCAACTTACCCCGTCGGCTCAACTTACCCCACTCTCCCCTATTGCTTGTTCATATTTTGCTTCTCTCTGCCCTCTACTTTTCCTGCTGCCTCCTTATTCTCCTTGTCCCCCCTCCATCAATAATGCTGTGTGTTTTATTATCCTTGTCCTCCCTCCATCCATAATGCTGTGTGTTTGTGCCTCCAGACCAGGTCACCCAGCCTCCATTCTTCCTGTCTCCCTGCTCCTCCTCCTCCCTGTCTCCCTCCTCCTCCCTGTCCCCCTCCTCCCTGTCTCCCTGCTCGGAGGCCCGGGTCACCAAGTTCATCCGTCAGTTCGTGGGGTCCTGTCTGCTGGTGTCTGACTCCAACACTGAGCTGTCCTATGTGCTGCCTTCGGAGGCTGTCAAGAAGGGCTGCTTCGAGAGGCTCTTTCAGGTACACACTTTGACAGAGACACAAACACAGACCTAGAGATGAAGGCACAAAGTCAAATAGAGATAGACAAACAGGCAGGTACTCACTCAGACACAGAAAGACAGGGTTCCAAATGGTACCCTATTCCCTTTATAGTGCACTACTTTTAACCACAGCCCATATTCCCTATTCCCAGGCGTTAGAGCAGAGTCTGGACCTCCTGGCTCTGACCAGCTTCGGGGTGATGGACACCACTCTGGAGGAGGTCTTCCTCAAGGTGTCAGAGGAGGACCAGTCCCTGGAGAACAGTGATGCTGGTGAGTACATTCAAAATTGCTGCCAATCCAATCCACTCATTATGGTATCATTGACTTGAATAGGGATTCCCATTCTAGTGATTCTATGAGACCAAATCCTAGTGTGTCTGTCTGCGGCTACACGGATCAATAAAGTTGTTTATAGAAGGGCTTCAGTACATTAATTACATTAATTTCCTTTCTGCTGAGTATGCAGTGCAGTGTCTGTTGCCGGAAGTTAAATGCTGATATAGACTTTTCACACATTATCTACACTACATGACCAGAAGTACTGTATGTCGACACTTGCTCGTCGAACATCTCATTCCAAAATCATGGGCATTAATACAGACCTGGTCCGCCCTTTGCTGCTATAACAGCCTCCACTTTTCTGGGAAGGCTTTCCACTAGATGTTGGAACATTGCTACGGGGACCTTCTTCCATTCAGCCACAAGCGCAATAGTGAGGTTGGGCACTGATGTTGGATGATTAGGCCTGGCTCGCAGTTGATATTCCAATTAATCCCAAAGGTGTTTGATTGGGTTGAGGTCAGGGCTCTGTGCAGGCCAGTCAAGTTCTTCCACACTGACCTCGTCATACCATTTCTGCATGAACCTCGCTTTGTGCATGGGGGAATTGCCATGCTGAAACAGAAAAGTGCCTTCCCCAAACTGTTGACATAAAGTTGCTAGAATGTCATTGTATGCTATAGCATTAAGATTTGCCTACACTGGAACTAAGCGGCCTAGCCCGAACCATGAAAAACAGCCCCAAATGATTTATACCTCCTCTGCCAAACTTTACAGTTGGCAATATGCATTGGGGCAGGTAGCGTTCTCCAGGCATCCGCCAGATGGCGAAGCGGGATTAATCACTCCAGAGAACACGTTTCCATTGCTTCATAGAAACCCATTTCATGAAGCTCCTGACAAACAGTTCTTGTGCTGATGTTGCTTTCAGAGGCAGTTTGAAACTTGGTAGTGAGTGTTGCAACTGAGGACAGATGATATTTATGAGATACGTGCTTGACTTTCATTTTGTGTGACCTACAACTTCACTTCTGAGCTGTTGTTGCTCCTAGACGTTTCCACTTCAGAATAAGAGCACTTACAGTTGACCGGGGCAGCTCTAGCATGGCAGAAATTTGACAAACTGACTAGTTGGAAAGTGGTGTGTAATGATGGTAGAGTTGAAGCCGTAAGTTTACATATACCTTAGCTAAATACTTTTAAACTCAGTTTTTCACAATTCCTGACATTTAATCCCAGTAAAATGTCCCTGTTTTAGGTCAGTTAGGATCACCACTTTATTTTAAGAATGTGAAATGTCAGAATAATGGTAGATATAATGATTTATTTCAGCTTTTATTTCTTTCATCACATTCCCAGTGGGCCAGAAGTTTACATACACTCAATTAGTATTTGGTAGCATTGCCTTTAAATGGTTTAACTTGGGTACCCTTCCACAAGCTTCCCACAATAAATTGGGGGAATTTTAGCCCATTCCTCCTGACAGAGCTGGTGTAACTGAGTCAGGTTTGTAAGCCTCCTTGCTTGCACACACTTTTTCAGTTCTGCCCACAAATTGTCTATAGGATTGATATCAGGGCTTTGTGATGGCCACTTCAATACATTGACTTTGTTGTTTTTATGCCATTTTACCACAACTTTGGAAGTATGCTTGGGGTCATTGTCCATTTGGAAGACCCATTTGCGACAAAGCTGTAACTTCCTGACTGATGTCTTGAGATGTTGCTCCAAAATATCCACATAATTTTCATCCCTCATGATGCCATCTATTTTGTGAAGTGCACCAGTCCCTCCTGCAGCAAAGCACCCCCACAACATGAGTGCTTCACAGATGGGATGGTGTTCTTCGGCTTGCAAGCCTCCCCCTTTTTCCTCCAAACATTATGATGGTAATTTGTTTCATCAGACCAGAGGACATTTCTCCAAAAAGTATGATCTTCGTCCCCATATGCAGTTGCAAACTGTAGTCTGGCTTTTTATGTATGTTTTGGAGCAGTGGCTTCTTTCTTGCCGATATAGGACTCGTTTTTACTGTGGATATAGATACTTTTGTACCTGTTTCCTCCAGCATCTTCACAAGGTCCTTTGCTGTTGTTCTGGGATTGATTTGCACTTTTCGCACCAAAGTACGTTCATCTCTAGGAAACAGAACACGTCTCCTTCCTGAGCGGTATGATGGCTGCAGAGTCCCATGGTGTTTATCCTTGCGTACTATTGTTTGTACAGATGAACGTGGTACCTTCGGGCGTTTGGAAATTGCTCCCAAGGATGAATCAGACTTGTGGAGGTCTATCATTTTTTTCTGAGGTTTTGGCTGACTTGTTTTGATTTTCCCATGATGTCAAGCAAAGAGCCACTGAGTATGAAGGTCGGCCTTGAAATACATTCCCAGGTACACATCCAATTGACTCAAATTATGTCAGTTAGATAATCAGAAGCTTCTAAAGCCATGGAATCATTTTCTGGAATTTGATGTTTAAAGGCACAGTCAATTTAGTGTATGTAAACTTCTGACCCACTGGAATTGTGATACAGTGAATTATAAGTGAAATAATCAGTCTGTAAACAATTGTTGGAAAAATTACTTGTGTCGTGCACAACGGAGATGTCCTAACCGACTTGCCAAAACTATAGTTTGTTATCAAGAAATTTGTGGAGTGGTTGAAAAATGAGTTTTAATGACTCCAACCTAAGTGTATATAAACTTCTGACTTCAACTGTACTTTGAAAGTCACTGAGCTCTTCAGTTAGGCAATTCTACCGTCATGGAGATTGCATGGCATGGCTGTGTGCTCGATTTTATACACCTGTCAGCAACGGGTGGGGCTGAAATAGCCAAATCCACTATTTTGAAGGGGTGTACACATACTTTTGTATCTATAGTGTATTCAGTCTTTAGTGTTGGTGTTGCAACTCTCTTTAAATGTTAATCATGATCGCTCTCTCCTCCCAGACATGAAGGATTCCCCGGGCGGTAGCTCAGTGGGGAAGCCTGCTGCTGCGGTGGTGGATCTGGGGGTCCCTGGGCCGCAGGTAGGGATGAGTTCAGCACTACTTTTTTCAGAATCAATTACTTGATGGTTGAAAAAAAGAGAAATGTTAATATACTTGAATTCAGATCTCTAGAGATCCAGAATATCACAAATTAGTTTTTTAAATAATATTTAAAATTACAACATTTTCTAATTGATACAGACACCCTTGAATGACTAATTAATTAATTGATTTGTCTAACTTACCCATCCCTCATCCCTTCGATAGACTTGTGTCCTGTCGAGGGGGTGTACTAGTACATCAAGCTGCCTCACGCTACAGAAACATGAAATAGGCTCCTGCACTATTGGCCGTTCTGGTTCAGAATGTTTATTTATTTTACTTATCCCTATCTGCAGGGTGATAGACGGGGCTCCTGCTCTATTGGCCGTTCTGGTTCAGAATGTTTATTTATTTGACTTTAGCCCTATCTGCAGGGTGATGGCCCGGGGCTCCTGCTCTATTGGCCGTTCTGGTTCAGAATGTTTATTTATTTGACTTTATCCCTATCTGCAGGGTGATGGCCCGGGGCTCCTGGGCCCTGGGAATGTTTATTTATTTGACTTTATCCCTATCTGCAGGAGGCATTTGCAGCAGTGTGCTGAGACCATCTGGGGTGAGAGGCTCAGTGTGCTGAGACCTAGAGCTAAACTGCTCCAGGCTCAGCCAGAGTCAGTCGTCCCTGCGCTCATCCTCCTCCCTGGGGTCCGTGCGGGGAGACGAGGGGGGGCTCTACACAGACTTCTATGGAGACTACTGCCCCCTCTTCGACAACGGACAAGACCCTGACTCTACCAGCCTGACGGGTAAGAGAGGATCGATCCCAGCCCTCATAATCCCTTAGACTGAGTAGCGTACTGAGTAGCGTACCACTGTTATGTCATACGATAGACTGAATAAGATAGAGAGGGTGTAACTCAGTGAAAAACATTATTACCTTCATTATAATTAACCAGAGAGGTTATTAAGAACTTGGGTTAAAAACTACCGGTAATTTACCAAAGTTACCATGGTAATTTAGGTAATTCATACTTGAATAACTTCTTAAAAATGGAATTAATATACAGGTATTATTGTTTTTGTTTTTTATGTCTGTGTCCATATTGTCCCTGACTTTCTTGTAGACCATTTGGTTCAAGAGAAAATAACCTAATTAATGAAAATTATTTTCAATTTGCAACTTGTCTTTTTTCAATGAACAGCCACCAGTTTACCCCCAAAACATTCACAAAAAAGACATATTGACAAAGTCAAATAAATAAAAGTGTATAAAAAATATGTAAATTATATTTCATGCTGAAACCTTCATATTAAAAACCAATGGTAACTTGATGGTTTATATTTAGGATAATATTTTTCAGCTTTGTCATTTAAAATCCTTAAAAATCATCTTCTTAGATTGTTATCTATGTATATTTTTGTACATGTGTTAAGGCCACACAGAGGGCCAAATATACAGTAATTACAGACACCAGTGATAATCTGAAGTACCCAAAAACGCCACAAGATGTCATGTAATAAAATTCCACATATTTCTTGAAAGTTACATTTCTGGTAGTTTACTGATTAACATTTTCCAGTAATATGCTCTCCCTTTGCAACACTATTAAGAACACAAGATCACATGATATTTTACCACATCAACCAATGAAATGGTGCAATGAAATACAGTGTGGTTGGATGAGCTAATGAGGGTATGTTACTCCATTGTGTGAGATGATTTTAGACTTTGTTCAATTCTCTCTCCATGTCTCTGTGTATCTAGCGGAAGCGGATGAGACCTCTGGCCCTGAGCAGCCTGTGGTCCTGGAGGACCAGGGCAGCATCAAGCTGGAGGGTTGGTGGCTGAAGCTACGTCAATTCCATGGCCTCATCGTGAAGAGGTTCCACTGTGCCAAGAGGAACACCAAGGGTCTTTTCTCTCAGATCCTGCTGCCTGCATTCTTCGTCTGTGTGGCCATGACCGTAGCCCTGTCGGTGCCTTCCATCGGTGAGGACAACTATATTTTACATTAATATTTTAGTCATGTAGCAGAACTTCTTATCTAGAGCGACTTACAGTCACTGCACTCGACTAAGTTTTAGAAGGGAAAAAAACACTCACCACAGTTATTGCAAGTCGACTCTTCTTCAAAATAGCCACGTTCAGCAGAGTCAGCCAGGAAGAAAAAAAGCAAGTGCATGTGTGAATGCAAGAAAGACAGTTTTTCTCAAGTTCAACTAGCTACAGTTGAAGTTCAAATGGACTTGGCTGTTTGTCCGTGTTTGTAGGTTGTCTTTATGTGATCTCTGTTCTTGTGTTCTTCAGGAGATCTGCCACCATTAGTCTTGTCTCCATCCCAGTACCACAACTACACCCAGCCTCGTGGCAACTTCATCCCCTACGCCAACGAAGATCGCCCACAGTACAGGTCAGACAGACATGGAGTAGGATGCCCTATGTCACTCATTACCATCATGACAACATATACACAATGTGAATGCATTTTTACACATCCCAAATAATATCATTCCTTCTGACAACTAGCATTATTCTTTCATTTATCTTATCTCAGTTATCACCCATAATGCATAAAATCATTAGTCCAAATCTACAGGCCACCAGTGTTGTAAAGCTGGTGTTTGTAACTTTACAACAGCCTCCTGTTCTTCCTCTCCTCAGCAGTAAACTGTCCCCAGACGCCAGCCCTCAGAAGATCGCCAACACGCTCCGTCTGCCTTCTGGCGTGGGCGCCACCTGCGTCCTCAAAACGCCCTTCAACAGCACCCTGGACCAGCTGGCACAGACGCTCAACCCCAGTGCCAACAACTCCAAAACCCTAGCTGCCCGCTACTTTGACTCCATGTGTCTGGATTCCTTCACCCAGGGAGTGCCCTTGTCCAACTTCGTACCCCCTCCCCCCTCGCCAGCCCCCTCAGATGACCCCGACCCTCGTTTTGAGGATAGACTGTGGAACTTCACCGCTACCACTCTTACCACTGTACGGGGTAAGTCTCTGTCAGGCTCAGGTGGTAAAGGATAAAGGATATGTCTGCTACTTTATATGTACTGTATGTAGGCAAATGTTTTAGCTATCATATCAATATATTCTTTAATTACGCTATCACATTATATTACTTTATTTAATGATGTCTCGTCTGACAATTATAGCTACAGAGTCCTGTGTGGGCCATTCTGGCTGAAACAAGGCTGACCCACTCTGCTGTCCTGTACAGTAGCCTCCCTAACAATCCTGCCCCCTATACTGTGTGTGTCCTCAGAAACAGTGACCTCTCCCCCCACCTTGCCTCTGTCTATCCGGGAGCCGGTTCGTTGTATCTGCTCCATGCAGGGGACGGGCTTCTCCTGCCCCAGTGGGGTCGGGGGGCGGCCGCCCCTTATGAAGGTGGTCACTGGGGACATTCTGGTGGACATCACCGGGCGCAACGTGTCAGAGTACCTCCTCTACACCTCTGACAGACTGCGCCTGCACAGGTAACACACTCATGCATGGGCTTAGACTCATACACAAAGGAGCACACACACACACACACACACACACACACACACACACACACACACACACACACACACACACACACACACACACACACACACACACACACACACACACACACACACACACACACACACACACACACACACACACACACACACACAGGGAAAGTGGGGAAGAGGTATGGAATCTATCTAATTGTCTTTCTCTCTCTTTCCATTTCTGTTTCTTATTTTCTCTCTCTCTCTCTAGATATGGAGGACTCACTGTAGGCAACATACAGAAATCAGTCCCAGCATCCTTTGGGAAAAATAATCCGCCCATGGTTCGCAAAATAGCCGTGCGCAGATCAGCTCAGGTGAGCAGAAGGCCATTTTCTTAAAGGGACAGGATACGTCCCAAATGGCACCCTATTCCCTAAACATTGAACCAATTTTGACCTGGGCCTTGGTCAAAAGAAGTGCACTATAAAGAGAATAAGGTGCCACTTGAGACACAACTTTGGTGTCAGTTTGATGGTATTTTTTGTTGCTGTATTTTATTAGGATCCCCATTAGCTGTTGGGGTCCAGGGTCATTATAACACTTAGCTATTTGTGCTGCTCTGTCATTGTCAGTGACAGACTTGTCCCCTACCAATAGGTGCTGTACAATAATAAAGGGTACCACAGCATGCCAACCTATCTCAATGTCCTCAACAACGCCATCCTGCGTGCCAACCTGCCTCCAGGCAAAGGCAACCCTGCTGCATACGGTGAGAGAGGCTCCCTATACATACTTCCAAGCATAATATTACCTGGGGTATATGGGGTTCTGTTAGCCTGCTCCCAGATCTGTTTGTGTTCTTGCCAAGTCAATTGCTTTCATTGTCAAGCCAAACATGTGAGGGACAAAGAGTTGGTATAATAGCACAAACAGACTGGCACTCATGCTAGGATTCTGTGAATTGAGTAGCTATTTATGTGAAAATGTATGTCCAAGGTTCCTTAGTATCTGGGGATCTTAAATGGGATTGTACAGTATCTGCCCCCATCTAACCCCTCTTCTTGATGTGTTTGGGCTCACAGGAATCACCCTGACCAACCACCCTATGAACCGTACCAGTGCAAGGCTCTCTTTGGACTACCTGTAAGAATCAATGTATCCAATTGATGAATATTACACTGTGGCATATCTCTGAAAAGAACTGTCTTACCAAGGCTGTGTCCCAAACGGTAATTACCTATATATAATGCACTATATTTAACCAGATCCCTGTGGGCTTTTTGACCAGATCCCTGTGGGCCTTTTGACCAGATCCCTGTGTGCCTTTTAACCAGATCCCTGTGGGCCTTTTAACCAGATCCCTGTGGGCCTTTTAACCAGATCCCTATGGGCCTTTTAACCAGATCCCTGTGGGCCTTTTGACCAGATCCCTGTGGGCCTTTTAACCAGATCCCTATGGGCCTTTTAACCAGATCCCTGTGGGCCTTTTAACCAGATCCCTGTGGGCCTTTTAACCAGATCCCTATGGGCCTTTTAACCAGATCCCTGTGGGCCTTTTAACCAGATCCCTGTGGGCCTTTTAACCAGATCCCTATGGGCCCTCAACTGAGTCTCAAAGCCAGTTCTACTGATCTTTTTCATTGTTCCCCTCTAATCAGGGACTGATTTAGATCTGGGAACTGATTTAGACCTGGGACCTGATTTAGACCTGGGAACTGATTTAGACCTGGGAACTGATTTAGACCTGGGACCTGATTTAGACCTGGGTACTGATTTAGCCCTGGGATACCAGGTGGGTGCAACAATTGATCAGGTAGAAGAAGAAAGCTGCAGGCTCCAGACCTCAGGGTGTAAGCGTTGAATACCCCTGATATAGGGTTCCATTTGAGACTCACTCACTGTCTTACTAAGTCTCTGTTTGTCCCTCCAGGCTCCAGGGCACTGATGTGGTGATAGCCATCTTCATCATCGTGGCCATGTCCTTTGTACCAGCCAGCTTTGTGGTCTTCCTAGTGGCAGAAAAGTCTACCAAGGCGAAGCACCTGCAGTTTGTCTCTGGATGTGACCCAGTCATCTACTGGCTGGCCAACTACGTATGGGACATGGTAAGAGGGGGTGGGGTGGAGTGTGTCTGTGTGTGTGTGTGTGTGGGTGGGTGGGTGGGTGGGTGGGTGAGGGAGAAACTATTTGATCCTGTCACGGCTGTCGTAGGAAGAATAAGGTGAGGACCAAAGCGCAGCGTGGTAAGTGTTCATCTTATTTAATGAAAACTGAACACTGAACAACAAAACAACAATGAAACAACCGGAACAGTTCTGTCTGGTGTAGCCACACAAAGACTGAAAACAACCACCCACAAAACACAATGGAAAACAGGCTACCAAAATATGGTTCTCAATCAGGGACAACGATTGACAGCTGTCTCTGATTGAGAACCATACCAGGCCAAACACAGAAATAGAAAATCATAGACAAACTAACATAGACAACCCACCCAAATCACGCCCTGACCATACTAAAACAAAAGACAAAACGAAGGAACTAAGGTCAGAACGTGACAGATCCTCGAATATCCAAGGCCTGAGGTCATCTGCCTTTGGCCTAAAGAGGAGGAACGTGGACTTCCCCAAAGAAATCAGAAATACAGACATTGTCATCCTACAAGAAACATGGCATAGAGGAGATGGACCCACTGGTTGCCCTAGGTAACAGGGAGCTGGAAGGCCCTAAACAGAGAGTACACAGTAGCCGAATATACCTGACCACTGTGACTGACACAAACTTAAGGAACGCTTTGACTATGTACAAACTCAGTGAGCATAGCCTTGCTATTGAGAAAGGCCATGGCTCTCAAGAGAAGACAGGTTCTGTTCATTTAACGGATGTGAAACGGCAAGCTTAGTTAGCGGTGTGCGCTAAATAGCGTTTCAATCGGTTACGTCACTTGCTCTGAGACCTTGAAGTAGTAGTTCCCCTTGCTCTGCAAGGGCCGCGGCTTTTGTGGAGCGATGGGTAACGATGCTTCGAGGGTGACTGTTGTCGTTGTGTGCAGAAGGTCCCTGGTTCGCGCCCGGGTATGGGCGAGGGGACGGTTTAAAATTATACTGTTACATTCACACTGCTCACAAAATGAGGTGGAAACTGAGCTGCACTTCCTAACCTCCTGCCAAATCTATGACCATATTAGAGACATGTATTGCCCTCAGATTTCACAGACCCACAAAGAATTCAAAAACAAATCCAATTTGTGATAAACTCCCATATCTACTGGGTGAAATACCACAGTGTGCCATCACAGCAGCAGAATTTGTGACTTGTTGCCACAAGAAAAGGACAACCACTTTTGTGCTTTAACTATTTGCACATAATATGACATTTGAAATATCTTCATTATTTTGGAAATGTTGTGAGTGTAATGTTAACTGTTATTTTTTTATAGTTTATTTCACTTTAGTTTATTATCTACTTCACTTGCTTTGGCAAAGTAAACATGTTTCTCAAGACAATAAAGCCCGTAAATTGAAATGTAATTTAATTGAGAGTTAAACCGCTGAACATCTTAACCAGTGTACAGTAGGTGGTAGTTAGTTTTCTACAGTAAACTGGACCCTAGACATTGATGCAACTACAAGGTTAAATCCAGTTTGCTACTGCTTTGCTTTCCACCCTGAACCCCTCCTTGTGGATTGTCATTCTGTCTGTCATCTTCCTGCTTGTGTTGTGTACTATTCACACATAGATGGTTCTATGAATGTTTGAGAGATATTGTGTATTT